>NW_026775471.1:0-226000 GCF_963259705.1 Myotis daubentonii
AATGATTAAGAACGTGTAATAAACACCTCAAGTACACGTAAATAGATTCTTACTACATTTACTGTCGAATTCAATCACGGAGGTTTCCCTTGGAAAGCTGTGAAATGACGAAAATACTGGTTATATTTACAACTCCGGGTACTTCTGGTGGCGTTTTCACGGGACTTTGCTTTCAAATATTAAGAGTTCATGTTTACAGAGCTCAGAATTGGTGTCTAAAGCCTTGGAATGAGGAGAATAGTTTTTATGTTTACAATTTAGGAGGATTGGCTTTGGCGTTTTTTTTGTGTGAATCAGTTAAAATGGTGGCGGTTCCAGTAAACAGTTCTAAGCAAACTGTCTAATTGTGGTAAAACTATTAACATACACAATGAGAGTTCCCGGAAATGATTAAGAACGTGTAATAAACATCTCAAGTACACGTAAATAGATTCTTACTTCATTTACTGTCGAATTCAATCACCGAGGTTTCCAGTGGAAAGCTGTGAAATGACGAAAATACTGGTAATGTTTACAAGTACGGGTACTTCTGGTGGCGTTTTCACGGGACTGTGCTTTCAAATATTAAGAGTTCATGTTTACAGAGCTCAGAATTGGTGTCTAAAGCCTTGGAATGAGGAGAATATTGTTTATGTTTACAATTTAGGAGGATTGGCTTCGGCGCTTTTTTGTGCCTATCATTTAAAATGGTGACGGTTCCAGGAACTACTTCTAAGCAAACTGTCTAATTGTGGTAAAACTGTTAAAATACACAATGAGAGTTCCCAGCAATGATTAAGAACGTTTAATAAACACCTCAAGGACCTGTAAATAGATTCTTACTACATTTACTGTCGAATTCAATCACGGAGGTTTCGAGTGGAAAGCTGTGAAATGCCGTAATTCTGGTAATGTTTACAAGTCGGGGTACTTTGTGTGGCGTTTTCACGGGACTGTGCTTTCAATTATTAAGAGTTCATGTTTACAGAGCTCAGATTTGGTGTCTAAAGCCTTGGAATGACGAGAATAGTTTTTATGTTTACAATTTAGGAGGATTGGCTTTGTCGTTTCTTTGTGTGAATCAGTTAAAATGGTGGCAGTTCCAGTAAATACTTCTAAGCAAACTGTCTAATTGTGGTTAAACTCTTAAAATACACAATGATAGTCCCCAGAAATGATTAAGAACGTGTAATAAACACCTCAAGTACACGTAAATAGATTCTTACTACCTTTACTGTCGAATTCAATCACGGAGGTTTCCCTTGGAAAGCTGTGAAATGACGATAATACTGGTTATATTTACAACTCCGGGTACTTCGGGTGGCGTTTTCACGGGACTTTGCTTTCAAATATTAAGAGTTCATGTTTACAGAGCTCAGAATTGGTGTCTAAAGCCTTGGAATGAGGAGAATATTGTTTATGTTTACAATTTAGAAGGATTGGCTTCGGCGCTTTTTTGAGCCTATCCTTTAAAATAGTGACGGTTCCAGGAACTACTTCTAAGCAAACTGTCTAATTGTGGTAAAACTGTTAAAATACACAATGAGAGTTCCCAGAAATGATTAAGAACGTTTAATAAACACCTCAAGGACCTGTAAATAGATTCTTACAACATTTACTGTCGAATTCAATCACGGATGTTTCGAGTGGAAAGCTGTGAAATGCCGTAATTCTGATAATGTTTACAAGTCGGGGTACTTTGTGTGGCGTTTTCACGGGACTGTGCTTTCAATTATTAAGAGTTCATGTTTACAGAGCTCAGATTTGGTGTCTAAAGCCTTGGAATGACGAGAATAGTTTTTATGTTTACAATTTAGGAGGATTGGCTTTGTCGTTTCTTTGTGTGAATCAGTTAAAATGGTGGCGGTTCCAGTAAATACTTCTAAGCAAACTGTCTAATTGTGGTTAAACTCTTAAAATACACAATGATAGTCCCCAGAAATGATTAAGAACGTGTAATGAACACCTCAAGTACACGTAAATAGATTCTTACTACCTTTACTGTCGAATTCAATCACGGAGGTTTCCAGTGGAAAGCTGTGAAATGACGAAAATACTGGTAATGTTTACAACTCCGGGTACTTCTGGTGGCGTTTTCACGGGACTGTGCTTTCAAATATTAAGAGTTCATGTTTACAGAGCTCAGAATTGGTGTCTAAAGCCTTGGAATGAGGAGAATATTGTTTATGTTTACAATTTAGGAGGATTGGCTTTGGCGTGTTTTTTGTCTGAATCAGTTAAAATGGTGGCGGTTCCAGTAAATACTTCTAAGCAAACTGTCTAATTGTGGTAAAACTGTTAAAATACACAATGAGAGTTACCAGAAATGATTAAGAACGTTTAATAAACACCTCAAGTACACGTAAATAGATTCTTACTACATTTACTGTCGAATTCAATCACGGAGGTTTCGAGTGGAAAGCTGTGAAATGCCGTAATTCTGGTAATGTTTACAAGTCCGGGTACTTTGGCTGGCGCTTTCACGGGACTGTGCTTTCAAATATTAAGAGTTCATGTTTACAGAGCTCAGATTTGGTGTCTAAAGCCTTGGAATGACGAGAATAGTTTTTATGTTTACAATTTAGGAGGATTGGCTTTGTCGTTTCTTTGTGTGAATCAGTTAAAATGGTGGCGGTTCCAGTAAATACTTCTAAGCAAACTGTCTAATTGTGGTTAAACTCTTAAAATACACAATGATAGTCCCCAGAAATGATTAAGAACGTGTAATAAACACCTCAAGTACACGTAAATAGATTCTTACTACATTTACTGTCGAATTCAATCACGGAGGTTTCCCTTGGAAAGCTGTGAAATGACGAAAATACTGGTTATATTTACAACTCCGGGTACTTCTGGTGGCGTTTTCACGGGACTTTGCTTTCAAATATTAAGAGTTCATGTTTACAGAGCTCAGAATTGGTGTCTAAAGCCTTGGAATGAGGAGAATAGTTTTTATGTTTACAATTTAGGAGGATTGGCTTTGACGTTTTTTTTGTGTGAATCAGTTAAAATGGTGGCGGTTCCAGTAAACAGTTCTAAGCAAACTGTCTAATTGTGGTAAAACTATTAACATACACAATGAGAGTTCCCGGAAATGATTAAGAACGTGTAATAAACATCTCAAGTACACGTAAATAGATTCTTACTTCATTTACTGTCGAATTCAATCACCGAGGTTTCCAGTGGAAAGCTGTGAAATGACGAAAATACTGGTAATGTTTACAAGTACGGGTACTTCTGGTGGCGTTTTCACGGGACTGTGCTTTCAAATATTAAGAGTTCATGTTTACAGAGCTCAGAATTGGTGTCTAAAGCCTTGGAATGAGGAGAATATTGTTTATGTTTACAATTTAGGAGGATTGGCTTCGGCGCTTTTTTGTGCCTATCATTTAAAATGGTGACGGTTCCAGGAACTACTTCTAAGCAAACTGTCTAATTGTGGTAAAACTGTTAAAATACACAATGAGAGTTCCCAGCAATGATTAAGAACGTTTAATAAACACCTCAAGGACCTGTAAATAGATTCTTACTACATTTACTGTCGAATTCAATCACGGAGGTTTCGAGTGGAAAGCTGTGAAATGCCGTAATTCTGGTAATGTTTACAAGTCGGGGTACTTTGTGTGGCGTTTTCACGGGACTGTGCTTTCAATTATTAAGAGTTCATGTTTACAGAGCTCAGATTTGGTGTCTAAAGCCTTGGAATGACGAGAATAGTTTTTATGTTTACAATTTAGGAGGATTGGCTTTGTCGTTTCTTTGTGTGAATCAGTTAAAATGGTGGCAGTTCCAGTAAATACTTCTAAGCAAACTGTCTAATTGTGGTTAAACTCTTAAAATACACAATGATAGTCCCCAGAAATGATTAAGAACGTGTAATGAACACCTCAAGTACACGTAAATAGATTCTTACTACCTTTACTGTCGAATTCAATCACGGAGGTTTCCAGTGGAAAGCTGTGAAATGTCGAAAATACTGGTAATGTTTACAAGTACGGGTACTTCTGGTGGCGTTTTCACGGGACTGTGCTTTCAAATATTAAGAGTTCATGTTTACAGAGCTCAGATTTGGTGTCTAAAGCCTTGGAATGACGAGAATATTGTTTATGTTTACAATTTAGGAGGATTGGCTTTGTCGTTTCTTTGTGTGAATCAGTTAAAATGGTGGCGGTTCCAGTAAATACTTCTAAGCAAACTGTCTAATTGTGGTTAAACTCTTAAAATACACAATGATAGTCCCCAGAAATGATTAAGAACGTGTAATGAACACCTCAAGTACACGTAAATAGATTCTTACTACCTTTACTGTCGAATTCAATCCCGGAGGTTTCCAGTGGAAAGCTGTGAAATGACGAAAATACTGGTAATGTTTACAACTCCGGGTACTTCTGGTGGCGTTTTCACGGGACTGTGCTTTCAAATATTAAGAGTTCATGTTTACAGAGCTCAGAATTGGTGTCTAAAGCCTTGGAATGAGGAGAATATTGTTTATGTTTACAATTTAGGAGGATTGGCTTTGGCGTGTTTTTTGTGTGAATCAGTTAAAATGGTGGCGGTTCCAGTAAATACTTCTAAGCAAACTGTCTAATTGTGGTTAAACTCTTAAAATACACAATGATAGTCCCCAGAAATGATTAAGAACGTGTAATAAACACCTCAAGTACACGTAAATAGATTCTTACTACATTTACTGTCGAATTCAATCACGGAGGTTTCCCTTGGAAAGCTGTGAAATGACGAAAATACTGGTTATATTTACAACTCCGGGTACTTCTGGTGGCGTTTTCACGGGACTTTGCTTTCAAATATTAAGAGTTCATGTTTACAGAGCTCAGAATTGGTGTCTAAAGCCTTGGAATGAGGAGAATAGTTTTTATGTTTACAATTTAGGAGGATTGGCTTTGGCGTGTTTTTTGTGTGAATCAGTTAAAATGGTGGCGGTTCCAGTAAACAGTTCTAAGCAAACTGTCTAATTGTGGTAAAACTATTAACATACACAATGAGAGTTCCCGGAAATGATTAAGAACGTGTAATAAACACCTCAAGTACACGTAAATAGATTCTTACTAAATTTACTGTCGAATTCAATCACGGAGGTTTCCAGTGGAAAGCTGTGAAATGACGAAAATACTGGTTATATTTACAACTCCGGGTACTTCTGGTGGCGTTTTCACGGGACTGTGCTTTCAAATATTAAGAGTTCATGTTTACAGAGCTCAGAATTGGTGTCTAAAGCCTTGGAATGAGGAGAATATTGTTTATGTTTACAATTTAGGAGGATTGGCTTTGGCGTGTTTTTTGTGTGAATCAGTTAAAATGGTGGCGGTTCCAGTAAATACTTCTAAGCAAACTGTCTAATTGTGGTAAAACTGTTAAAATACACAATGAGAGTAACCAGAAATGATTAAGAACGTTTAATAAACACCTCAAGTACACGTAAATAGATTCTTACTACATTTACTGTCGAATTCAATCACGGAGGTTTCGAGTGGAAAGCTGTGAAATGCCGTAATTCTGGTAATGTTTACAAGTCCGGGTACTTTGGGTGGCTCTTTCACGGGACTGTGCTTTCAAATATTAAGAGTTCATGTTTACAGAGCTCACATTTGGTGTCTAAAGCCTTGGAATGACGAGAATAGTTTTTATGTTTACAATTTAGGAGGATTGGCTTTGTCGTTTCTTTGTGTGAATCAGTTAAAATGGTGGCGGTTCCAGTAAATACTTCTAAGCAAACTGTCTAATTGTGGTTAAACTCTTAAAATACACAATGATAGTCCCCAGAAATGATTAAGAACGTGTAATAAACACCTCAAGTACACGTAAATAGATTCTTACTACATTTACTGTCGAATTCAATCACGGAGGTTTCCCTTGGAAAGCTGTGAAATGACGAAAATACTGGTTATATTTACAACTCCGGGTACTTCTGGTGGCGTTTTCACGGGACTTTGCTTTCAAATATTAAGAGTTCATGTTTACAGAGCTCAGAATTGGTGTCTAAAGCCTTGGAATGAGGAGAATAGTTTTTATGTTTACAATTTAGGAGGATTGGCTTTGACGTTTTTTTTGTGTGAATCAGTTAAAATGGTGGCGGTTCCAGTAAACAGTTCTAAGCAAACTGTCTAATTGTGGTAAAACTATTAACATACACAATGAGAGTTCCCGGAAATGATTAAGAACGTGTAATAAACATCTCAAGTACACGTAAATAGATTCTTACTTCATTTACTGTCGAATTCAATCACCGAGGTTTCCAGTGGAAAGCTGTGAAATGACGAAAATACTGGTAATGTTTACAAGTACGGGTACTTCTGGTGGCGTTTTCACGGGACTGTGCTTTCAAATATTAAGAGTTCATGTTTACAGAGCTCAGAATTGGTGTCTAAAGCCTTGGAATGAGGAGAATATTGTTTATGTTTACAATTTAGGAGGATTGGCTTCGGCGCTTTTTTGTGCCTATCATTTAAAATGGTGACGGTTCCAGGAACTACTTCTAAGCAAACTGTCTAATTGTGGTAAAACTGTTAAAATACACAATGAGAGTTCCCAGCAATGATTAAGAACGTTTAATAAACACCTCAAGGACCTGTAAATAGATTCTTACTACATTTACTGTCGAATTCAATCACGGATGTTTCGAGTGGAAAGCTGTGAAATGCCGTAATTCTGGTAATGTTTACAAGTCGGGGTACTTTGTGTGGCGTTTTCACGGGACTGTGCTTTCAATTATTAAGAGTTCATGTTTACAGAGCTCAGATTTGGTGTCTAAAGCCTTGGAATGACGAGAATAGTTTTTATGTTTACAATTTAGGAGGATTGGCTTTGTCGTTTCTTTGTGTGAATCAGTTAAAATGGTGGCAGTTCCAGTAAATACTTCTAAGCAAACTGTCTAATTGTGGTTAAACTCTTAAAATACACAATGATAGTCCCCAGAAATGATTAAGAACGTGTAATAAACACCTCAAGTACACGTAAATAGATTCTTACTACCTTTACTGTCGAATTCAATCACGGAGGTTTCCCTTGGAAAGCTGTGAAATGACGATAATACTGGTTATATTTACAACTCCGGGTACTTCGGGTGGCGTTTTCACGGGACTTTGCTTTCAAATATTAAGAGTTCATGTTTACAGAGCTCAGAATTGGTGTCTAAAGCCTTGGAATGAGGAGAATATTGTTTATGTTTACAATTTAGAAGGATTGGCTTCGGCGCTTTTTTGAGCCTATCCTTTAAAATAGTGACGGTTCCAGGAACTACTTCTAAGCAAACTGTCTAATTGTGGTAAAACTGTTAAAATACACAATGAGAGTTCCCAGAAATGATTAAGAACGTTTAATAAACACCTCAAGGACCTGTAAATAGATTCTTACAACATTTACTGTCGAATTCAATCACGGATGTTTCGAGTGGAAAGCTGTGAAATGCCGTAATTCTGATAATGTTTACAAGTCGGGGTACTTTGTGTGGCGTTTTCACGGGACTGTGCTTTCAATTATTAAGAGTTCATGTTTACAGAGCTCAGATTTGGTGTCTAAAGCCTTGGAATGACGAGAATAGTTTTTATGTTTACAATTTAGGAGGATTGGCTTTGTCGTTTCTTTGTGTGAATCAGTTAAAATGGTGGCGGTTCCAGTAAATACTTCTAAGCAAACTGTCTAATTGTGGTTAAACTCTTAAAATACACAATGATAGTCCCCAGAAATGATTAAGAACGTGTAATGAACACCTCAAGTACACGTAAATAGATTCTTACTACCTTTACTGTCGAATTCAATCACGGAGGTTTCCAGTGGAAAGCTGTGAAATGACGAAAATACTGGTAATGTTTACAACTCCGGGTACTTCTGGTGGCGTTTTCACGGGACTGTGCTTTCAAATATTAAGAGTTCATGTTTACAGAGCTCAGAATTGGTGTCTAAAGCCTTGGAATGAGGAGAATATTGTTTATGTTTACAATTTAGGAGGATTGGCTTTGGCGTGTTTTTTGTCTGAATCAGTTAAAATGGTGGCGGTTCCAGTAAATACTTCTAAGCAAACTGTCTAATTGTGGTAAAACTGTTAAAATACACAATGAGAGTTACCAGAAATGATTAAGAACGTTTAATAAACACCTCAAGTACACGTAAATAGATTCTTACTACATTTACTGTCGAATTCAATCACGGAGGTTTCGAGTGGAAAGCTGTGAAATGCCGTAATTCTGGTAATGTTTACAAGTCCGGGTACTTTGGCTGGCGCTTTCACGGGACTGTGCTTTCAAATATTAAGAGTTCATGTTTACAGAGCTCAGATTTGGTGTCTAAAGCCTTGGAATGACGAGAATAGTTTTTATGTTTACAATTTAGGAGGATTGGCTTTGTCGTTTCTTTGTGTGAATCAGTTAAAATGGTGGCGGTTCCAGTAAATACTTCTAAGCAAACTGTCTAATTGTGGTTAAACTCTTAAAATACACAATGATAGTCCCCAGAAATGATTAAGAACGTGTAATAAACACCTCAAGTACACGTAAATAGATTCTTACTACATTTACTGTCGAATTCAATCACGGAGGTTTCCCTTGGAAAGCTGTGAAATGACGAAAATACTGGTTATATTTACAACTCCGGGTACTTCTGGTGGCGTTTTCACGGGACTTTGCTTTCAAATATTAAGAGTTCATGTTTACAGAGCTCAGAATTGGTGTCTAAAGCCTTGGAATGAGGAGAATAGTTTTTATGTTTACAATTTAGGAGGATTGGCTTTGACGTTTTTTTTGTGTGAATCAGTTAAAATGGTGGCGGTTCCAGTAAACAGTTCTAAGCAAACTGTCTAATTGTGGTAAAACTATTAACATACACAATGAGAGTTCCCGGAAATGATTAAGAACGTGTAATAAACATCTCAAGTACACGTAAATAGATTCTTACTTCATTTACTGTCGAATTCAATCACCGAGGTTTCCAGTGGAAAGCTGTGAAATGACGAAAATACTGGTAATGTTTACAAGTACGGGTACTTCTGGTGGCGTTTTCACGGGACTGTGCTTTCAAATATTAAGAGTTCATGTTTACAGAGCTCAGAATTGGTGTCTAAAGCCTTGGAATGACGAGAATATTGTTTATGTTTACAATTTAGGAGGATTGGCTTTGTCGTTTCTTTGTGTGAATCAGTTAAAATGGTGGCGGTTCCAGTAAATACTTCTAAGCAAACTGTCTAATTGTGGTTAAACTCTTAAAATACACAATGATAGTCCCCAGAAATGATTAAGAACGTGTAATGAACACCTCAAGTACACGTAAATAGATTCTTACTACCTTTACTGTCGAATTCAATCCCGGAGGTTTCCAGTGGAAAGCTGTGAAATGACGAAAATACTGGTAATGTTTACAACTCCGGGTACTTCTGGTGGCGTTTTCACGGGACTGTGCTTTCAAATATTAAGAGTTCATGTTTACAGAGCTCAGAATTGGTGTCTAAAGCCTTGGAATGAGGAGAATATTGTTTATGTTTACAATTTAGGAGGATTGGCTTTGGCGTGTTTTTTGTGTGAATCAGTTAAAATGGTGGCGGTTCCAGTAAATACTTCTAAGCAAACTGTCTAATTGTGGTTAAACTCTTAAAATACACAATGATAGTCCCCAGAAATGATTAAGAACGTGTAATAAACACCTCAAGTACACGTAAATAGATTCTTACTACATTTACTGTCGAATTCAATCACGGAGGTTTCCCTTGGAAAGCTGTGAAATGACGAAAATACTGGTTATATTTACAACTCCGGGTACTTCTGGTGGCGTTTTCACGGGACTTTGCTTTCAAATATTAAGAGTTCATGTTTACAGAGCTCAGAATTGGTGTCTAAAGCCTTGGAATGAGGAGAATAGTTTTTATGTTTACAATTTAGGAGGATTGGCTTTGGCGTGTTTTTTGTGTGAATCAGTTAAAATGGTGGCGGTTCCAGTAAACAGTTCTAAGCAAACTGTCTAATTGTGGTAAAACTATTAACATACACAATGAGAGTTCCCGGAAATGATTAAGAACGTGTAATAAACACCTCAAGTACACGTAAATAGATTCTTACTAAATTTACTGTCGAATTCAATCACGGAGGTTTCCAGTGGAAAGCTGTGAAATGACGAAAATACTGGTTATATTTACAACTCCGGGTACTTCTGGTGGCGTTTTCACGGGACTGTGCTTTCAAATATTAAGAGTTCATGTTTACAGAGCTCAGAATTGGTGTCTAAAGCCTTGGAATGAGGAGAATATTGTTTATGTTTACAATTTAGGAGGATTGGCTTTGGCGTGTTTTTTGTGTGAATCAGTTAAAATGGTGGCGGTTCCAGTAAATACTTCTAAGCAAACTGTCTAATTGTGGTAAAACTGTTAAAATACACAATGAGAGTAACCAGAAATGATTAAGAACGTTTAATAAACACCTCAAGTACACGTAAATAGATTCTTACTACATTTACTGTCGAATTCAATCACGGAGGTTTCGAGTGGAAAGCTGTGAAATGCCGTAATTCTGGTAATGTTTACAAGTCCGGGTACTTTGGGTGGCTCTTTCACGGGACTGTGCTTTCAAATATTAAGAGTTCATGTTTACAGAGCTCACATTTGGTGTCTAAAGCCTTGGAATGACGAGAATAGTTTTTATGTTTACAATTTAGGAGGATTGGCTTTGTCGTTTCTTTGTGTGAATCAGTTAAAATGGTGGCGGTTCCAGTAAATACTTCTAAGCAAACTGTCTAATTGTGGTTAAACTCTTAAAATACACAATGATAGTCCCCAGAAATGATTAAGAACGTGTAATAAACACCTCAAGTACACGTAAATAGATTCTTACTACATTTACTGTCGAATTCAATCACGGAGGTTTCCCTTGGAAAGCTGTGAAATGACGAAAATACTGGTTATATTTACAACTCCGGGTACTTCTGGTGGCGTTTTCACGGGACTTTGCTTTCAAATATTAAGAGTTCATGTTTACAGAGCTCAGAATTGGTGTCTAAAGCCTTGGAATGAGGAGAATAGTTTTTATGTTTACAATTTAGGAGGATTGGCTTTGGCGTTTTTTTTGTGTGAATCAGTTAAAATGGTGGCGGTTCCAGTAAACAGTTCTAAGCAAACTGTCTAATTGTGGTAAAACTATTAACATACACAATGAGAGTTCCCGGAAATGATTAAGAACGTGTAATAAACATCTCAAGTACACGTAAATAGATTCTTACTTCATTTACTGTCGAATTCAATCACCGAGGTTTCCAGTGGAAAGCTGTGAAATGACGAAAATACTGGTAATGTTTACAAGTACGGGTACTTCTGGTGGCGTTTTCACGGGACTGTGCTTTCAAATATTAAGAGTTCATGTTTACAGAGCTCAGAATTGGTGTCTAAAGCCTTGGAATGAGGAGAATATTGTTTATGTTTACAATTTAGGAGGATTGGCTTCGGCGCTTTTTTGTGCCTATCATTTAAAATGGTGACGGTTCCAGGAACTACTTCTAAGCAAACTGTCTAATTGTGGTAAAACTGTTAAAATACACAATGAGAGTTCCCAGCAATGATTAAGAACGTTTAATAAACACCTCAAGGACCTGTAAATAGATTCTTACTACATTTACTGTCGAATTCAATCACGGAGGTTTCGAGTGGAAAGCTGTGAAATGCCGTAATTCTGGTAATGTTTACAAGTCGGGGTACTTTGTGTGGCGTTTTCACGGGACTGTGCTTTCAATTATTAAGAGTTCATGTTTACAGAGCTCAGATTTGGTGTCTAAAGCCTTGGAATGACGAGAATAGTTTTTATGTTTACAATTTAGGAGGATTGGCTTTGTCGTTTCTTTGTGTGAATCAGTTAAAATGGTGGCAGTTCCAGTAAATACTTCTAAGCAAACTGTCTAATTGTGGTTAAACTCTTAAAATACACAATGATAGTCCCCAGAAATGATTAAGAACGTGTAATAAACACCTCAAGTACACGTAAATAGATTCTTACTACCTTTACTGTCGAATTCAATCACGGAGGTTTCCCTTGGAAAGCTGTGAAATGACGATAATACTGGTTATATTTACAACTCCGGGTACTTCGGGTGGCGTTTTCACGGGACTTTGCTTTCAAATATTAAGAGTTCATGTTTACAGAGCTCAGAATTGGTGTCTAAAGCCTTGGAATGAGGAGAATATTGTTTATGTTTACAATTTAGAAGGATTGGCTTCGGCGCTTTTTTGAGCCTATCCTTTAAAATAGTGACGGTTCCAGGAACTACTTCTAAGCAAACTGTCTAATTGTGGTAAAACTGTTAAAATACACAATGAGAGTTCCCAGAAATGATTAAGAACGTTTAATAAACACCTCAAGGACCTGTAAATAGATTCTTACAACATTTACTGTCGAATTCAATCACGGATGTTTCGAGTGGAAAGCTGTGAAATGCCGTAATTCTGATAATGTTTACAAGTCGGGGTACTTTGTGTGGCGTTTTCACGGGACTGTGCTTTCAATTATTAAGAGTTCATGTTTACAGAGCTCAGATTTGGTGTCTAAAGCCTTGGAATGACGAGAATAGTTTTTATGTTTACAATTTAGGAGGATTGGCTTTGTCGTTTCTTTGTGTGAATCAGTTAAAATGGTGGCGGTTCCAGTAAATACTTCTAAGCAAACTGTCTAATTGTGGTTAAACTCTTAAAATACACAATGATAGTCCCCAGAAATGATTAAGAACGTGTAATGAACACCTCAAGTACACGTAAATAGATTCTTACTACCTTTACTGTCGAATTCAATCACGGAGGTTTCCAGTGGAAAGCTGTGAAATGACGAAAATACTGGTAATGTTTACAACTCCGGGTACTTCTGGTGGCGTTTTCACGGGACTGTGCTTTCAAATATTAAGAGTTCATGTTTACAGAGCTCAGAATTGGTGTCTAAAGCCTTGGAATGAGGAGAATATTGTTTATGTTTACAATTTAGGAGGATTGGCTTTGGCGTGTTTTTTGTCTGAATCAGTTAAAATGGTGGCGGTTCCAGTAAATACTTCTAAGCAAACTGTCTAATTGTGGTAAAACTGTTAAAATACACAATGAGAGTTACCAGAAATGATTAAGAACGTTTAATAAACACCTCAAGTACACGTAAATAGATTCTTACTACATTTACTGTCGAATTCAATCACGGAGGTTTCGAGTGGAAAGCTGTGAAATGCCGTAATTCTGGTAATGTTTACAAGTCCGGGTACTTTGGCTGGCGCTTTCACGGGACTGTGCTTTCAAATATTAAGAGTTCATGTTTACAGAGCTCAGATTTGGTGTCTAAAGCCTTGGAATGACGAGAATAGTTTTTATGTTTACAATTTAGGAGGATTGGCTTTGTCGTTTCTTTGTGTGAATCAGTTAAAATGGTGGCGGTTCCAGTAAATACTTCTAAGCAAACTGTCTAATTGTGGTTAAACTCTTAAAATACACAATGATAGTCCCCAGAAATGATTAAGAACGTGTAATAAACACCTCAAGTACACGTAAATAGATTCTTACTACATTTACTGTCGAATTCAATCACGGAGGTTTCCCTTGGAAAGCTGTGAAATGACGAAAATACTGGTTATATTTACAACTCCGGGTACTTCTGGTGGCGTTTTCACGGGACTTTGCTTTCAAATATTAAGAGTTCATGTTTACAGAGCTCAGAATTGGTGTCTAAAGCCTTGGAATGAGGAGAATAGTTTTTATGTTTACAATTTAGGAGGATTGGCTTTGACGTTTTTTTTGTGTGAATCAGTTAAAATGGTGGCGGTTCCAGTAAACAGTTCTAAGCAAACTGTCTAATTGTGGTAAAACTATTAACATACACAATGAGAGTTCCCGGAAATGATTAAGAACGTGTAATAAACATCTCAAGTACACGTAAATAGATTCTTACTTCATTTACTGTCGAATTCAATCACCGAGGTTTCCAGTGGAAAGCTGTGAAATGACGAAAATACTGGTAATGTTTACAAGTACGGGTACTTCTGGTGGCGTTTTCACGGGACTGTGCTTTCAAATATTAAGAGTTCATGTTTACAGAGCTCAGAATTGGTGTCTAAAGCCTTGGAATGAGGAGAATATTGTTTATGTTTACAATTTAGGAGGATTGGCTTCGGCGCTTTTTTGTGCCTATCATTTAAAATGGTGACGGTTCCAGGAACTACTTCTAAGCAAACTGTCTAATTGTGGTAAAACTGTTAAAATACACAATGAGAGTTCCCAGCAATGATTAAGAACGTTTAATAAACACCTCAAGGACCTGTAAATAGATTCTTACTACATTTACTGTCGAATTCAATCACGGAGGTTTCGAGTGGAAAGCTGTGAAATGCCGTAATTCTGGTAATGTTTACAAGTCGGGGTACTTTGTGTGGCGTTTTCACGGGACTGTGCTTTCAATTATTAAGAGTTCATGTTTACAGAGCTCAGATTTGGTGTCTAAAGCCTTGGAATGACGAGAATAGTTTTTATGTTTACAATTTAGGAGGATTGGCTTTGTCGTTTCTTTGTGTGAATCAGTTAAAATGGTGGCAGTTCCAGTAAATACTTCTAAGCAAACTGTCTAATTGTGGTTAAACTCTTAAAATACACAATGATAGTCCCCAGAAATGATTAAGAACGTGTAATGAACACCTCAAGTACACGTAAATAGATTCTTACTACCTTTACTGTCGAATTCAATCACGGAGGTTTCCAGTGGAAAGCTGTGAAATGTCGAAAATACTGGTAATGTTTACAAGTACGGGTACTTCTGGTGGCGTTTTCACGGGACTGTGCTTTCAAATATTAAGAGTTCATGTTTACAGAGCTCAGATTTGGTGTCTAAAGCCTTGGAATGACGAGAATATTGTTTATGTTTACAATTTAGGAGGATTGGCTTTGTCGTTTCTTTGTGTGAATCAGTTAAAATGGTGGCGGTTCCAGTAAATACTTCTAAGCAAACTGTCTAATTGTGGTTAAACTCTTAAAATACACAATGATAGTCCCCAGAAATGATTAAGAACGTGTAATGAACACCTCAAGTACACGTAAATAGATTCTTACTACCTTTACTGTCGAATTCAATCCCGGAGGTTTCCAGTGGAAAGCTGTGAAATGACGAAAATACTGGTAATGTTTACAACTCCGGGTACTTCTGGTGGCGTTTTCACGGGACTGTGCTTTCAAATATTAAGAGTTCATGTTTACAGAGCTCAGAATTGGTGTCTAAAGCCTTGGAATGAGGAGAATATTGTTTATGTTTACAATTTAGGAGGATTGGCTTTGGCGTGTTTTTTGTGTGAATCAGTTAAAATGGTGGCGGTTCCAGTAAATACTTCTAAGCAAACTGTCTAATTGTGGTTAAACTCTTAAAATACACAATGATAGTCCCCAGAAATGATTAAGAACGTGTAATAAACACCTCAAGTACACGTAAATAGATTCTTACTACATTTACTGTCGAATTCAATCATGGAGGTTTCCCTTGGAAAGCTGTGAAATGACGAAAATACTGGTTATATTTACAACTCCGGGTACTTCTGGTGGCGTTTTCACGGGACTTTGCTTTCAAATATTAAGAGTTCATGTTTACAGAGCTCAGAATTGGTGTCTAAAGCCTTGGAATGAGGAGAATAGTTTTTATGTTTACAATTTAGGAGGATTGGCTTTGGCGTGTTTTTTGTGTGAATCAGTTAAAATGGTGGCGGTTCCAGTAAACAGTTCTAAGCAAACTGTCTAATTGTGGTAAAACTATTAACATACACAATGAGAGTTCCCGGAAATGATTAAGAACGTGTAATAAACACCTCAAGTACACGTAAATAGATTCTTACTAAATTTACTGTCGAATTCAATCACGGAGGTTTCCAGTGGAAAGCTGTGAAATGACGAAAATACTGGTTATATTTACAACTCCGGGTACTTCGGGTGGCGTTTTCACGGGACTTTTCTTTCAAATATTAAGAGTTCATGTTTACAGAGCTCAGAATTGGTGTCTAAAGCCTTGGAATGACGAGAATAGTTTTTATGTTTACAATTTACGAGGATGGGCTTTGGCGTTTCTTTGTGTGAATCAGTTAAAATGGTGGCGGTTCCAGTAAATACTTCTAAGCAAACTGTCTAATTGTGGTAAAACTGTTAAAATACACAATGAGAGTTACCAGAAATGATTAAGGACGTGTAATAAACACCTCAAGTACACGTAAATAGATTCTTACTACATTTACTGTCGAATTCAATCACGGAAGTTTCGAGTGGAAAGCTGTGAAATGCCGTAATTCTGGTAATGTTTACAAGTCGGGGTACTTTGTGTGGCGTTTTCACGGGACTGTGCTTTCAATTATTAAGAGTTCATGTTTACAGAGCTCAGATTTGGTGTCTAAAGCCTTGGAATGACGAGAATAGTTTTTATGTTTACTATTTAGGAGGATTGGCTTTGTCGTTTCTTTGTGTGAATCAGTTAAAATGGTGGCAGTTCCAGTAAATACTTCTAAGCAAACTGTCTAATTGTGGTTAAACTCTTAAAATACACAATGATAGTCCCCAGAAATGATTAAGAACGTGTAATGAACACCTCAAGTACACGTAAATAGATTCTTACTACCTTTACTGTCGAATTCAATCACGGAGGTTTCCAGTGGAAAGCTGTGAAATGACGTAATTCTGGTAATGTTTACAAGTCCGGGTAGTTTGGGTGGCGCTTTCACGGGACTGTGTTTTCAATTATTAAGAGTTCATGTTTACAGAGCTCAGATTTGGTGTCTAAAGCCTTGGAATGACGAGAATAGTTTTTATGTTTACAATTTAGGAGGATTGGCTTTGTCGTTTCTTTGTGTGAATCAGTTAAAATGGTGGCGGTTCCAGTAAATACTTCTAAGCAAACTGTCTAATTGTGGTAAAACTGTTAAAATACACAATGAGAGTTACCAGAAATGATTAAGGACGTGTAATAAACACCTCAAGTACACGTAAATAGATTCTTACTACATTTACTGTCGAATTCAATCACGGAAGTTTCGATTGGAAAGCTGTGAAATGCCGTAATTCTGGTAATGTTTACAAGTCGGGGTACTTTGTGTGGCGTTTTCACGGGACTGTGCTTTCAATTATTAAGAGTTCATGTTTACAGAGCTCAGATTTGGTGTCTAAAGCCTTGGAATGACGAGAATAGTTTTTATGTTTACAATTTAGGAGGATTGGCTTTGTCGTTTCTTTGTGTGAATCAGTTAAAATGGTGGCAGTTCCAGTAAATACTTCTAAGCAAACTGTCTAATTGTGGTTAAACTCTTAAAATACACAATGATAGTCCCCAGAAATGATTAAGAACGTGTAATGAACACCTCAAGTACACGTAAATAGATTCTTACTACCTTTACTGTCGAATTCAATCACGGAGGTTTCCAGTGGAAAGCTGTGAAATGACGTAATTCTGGTAATGTTTACAAGTCCGGGTACTTTGGGTGGCGCTTTCACGGGACTGTGCTTTCAATTATTAAGAGTTCATGTTTACAGAGCTCAGATTTGGTGTCTAAAGCCTTGGAATGACGAGAATAGTTTTTATGTTTACAATTTAGGAGGATTGGCTTTGTCGTTTCTTTGTGTGAATCAGTTAAAATGGTGGCGGTTCCAGTAAATACTTCTAAGCAAACTGTCTAATTGTGGTAAAACTGTTAAAATACACAATGAGAGTTACCAGAAATGATTAAGAACGTGTAATAAACACCTCAAGTACACGTAAATAGATTCTTACTACATTTACTGTCGAATTCAATCACGGAGGTTTCCCTTGGAAAGCTGTGAAATGAAGAAAATACTGGTTATATTTACAACTCCGGGTACTTCTGGAGGCGTTTTCACGGGACGGTGCTTTCAAATATTAAGAGTTCATGTTTACAGAGCTCAGAATTGGTGTCTAAAGCCTTGGAATGAGGAGAATATTGTTTATGTTTACAATTTAGGAGGATTGGCTTCGGCGCTTTTTTGTGCGTATCATTTAAAATGGTGACGGTTCCAGGAACTACTTCTAAGCAAACTGTCTAATTGTGGTAAAACTGTTAAAATACACAATGAGAGTTCCCAGAAATGATTAAGAACGTTTAATAAACACCTCAAGGACCTGTAAATAGATTCTTACTACATTTACTGTCGAATTCAATCACGGAGGTTTCGAGTGGAAAGCTGTGAAATGCCGTAATTCTGGTAATGTTTACAAGTCCGGGTACTTTGTGTGGCGTTTTCACGGGACTGTGCTTTCAATTATTAAGAGTTCATGTTTACAGAGCTCAGATTTGGTGTCTAAAGCCTTGGAATGACGAGAATAGTTTTTATGTTTACAATTTAGGAGGATTGGCTTTGGCGTTTTTTTTGTGTGAATCAGTTAAAATGGTGGCGGTTCCAGTAAACAGTTCTAAGCAAACTGTCTAATTGTGGTAAAACTATTAACATACACAATGAGAGTTCCCGGAAATGATTAAGAACGTGTAATAAACATCTCAAGTACACGTAAATAGATTCTTACTTCATTTACTGTCGAATTCAATCACCGAGGTTTCCAGTGGAAAGCTGTGAAATGACGAAAATACTGGTAATGTTTACAAGTACGGGTACTTCTGGTGGCGTTTTCACGGGACTGTGCTTTCAAATATTAAGAGTTCATGTTTACAGAGCTCAGAATTGGTGTCTAAAGCCTTGAAATGACGAGAATATTGTTTATGTTTACAATTTAGGAGGATTGGCTTTGGCGTGTTTTTTGTGTGAATCAGTTAAAATGGTGGCGGTTCCAGTAAATACTTCTAAGCAAACTGTCTAATTGTGGTAAAACTGTTAAAATACACAATGAGAGTTACCAGAAATGATTAAGAACGTGTAATAAACACCTCAAGTACACGTAAATAGATTCTTACTAAATTTACTGTCGAATTCAATCACGGAGGTTTCCAGTGGAAAGCTGTGAAATGACGAAAATAATGGTTATATTTACAACTCCGGGTACCTCGGGTGGCGTTTTCACGGGACTTTGCTTTCAAATATTAAGAGGTCATGTTTACAGAGCTCAGAATTGATGTCTAAAGCCTTGGAATGAGGAGAATATTGTTTATGTTTACAATTTAGGATGTTTGGCTTCGGCGCTTTTTTGTGCCTATCATTTAAAATGGTGACGGTTCCAGGAACTACTTCTAAGCAAACTGTCCAATTGTGGTAAAACTGTTAAAATACACAATGAGAGTTCCCAGAAATGATTAAGAACGTTTAATAAACACCTCAAGGACCTGAAATAGATTCTTACTACATTTACTGTCGAATTCAATCACGGAGGTTTCGAGTGGAAAGCTGTGAAATGCCGTAATTCTGGTAATGTTTACAAGTCGGGGTACTTTGTGTGGCGTTTTCACGGGACTGTGCTTTCAATTATTAAGAGTTCATGTTTACAGAGCTCAGATTTGGTGTCTAAAGCCTTGGAATGACGAGAATAGTTTTTATGTTTACAATTTAGGAGGATGGGCTTTGGCGTTTTTTTTGTGTGAATCAGTTAAAATGGTGGCGGTTCCAGTAAACAGTTCTAAGCAAACTGTCTAATTGTGGTAAAACTATTAACATACACAATGAGAGTTCACGGAAATGATTAAGAACGTGTAATAAACATCTCAAGTACACGTAAATAGATTCTTACTACCTTTACTGTCGAATTCAATCACGGAGGTTTCCAGTGGAAAGCTGTGAAATGACGAAAATACTGGTAATGTTTACAAGTACGGGTACTTCTGGTGGCGTTTTCACGGGACTGTGCTTTCAAATATTAAGAGTTCATGTTTACAGAGCTCAGAATTGGTGTCTAAAGCCTTGGAATGAGGAGAATATTGTTTATGTTTACAATTTAGGAGGATTGGCTTTGTCGTTTCTTTGTGTGAATCAGTTAAAATGGTGGCGGTTCCAGTAAATACTTCTAAGCAAACTGTCTAATTGTGGTAAAACTGTTAAAATACACAATGAGAGTTACCAGAAATGATTAAGAACGGTAATAAACACCTCAAGTACACGTAAATAGATTCTTACTACATTTACTGTCGAATTCAATCACGGAGGTTTCCCTTGGAAAGCTGTGAAATGACGAAAATAATGGTTATATTTACAACTCCGGGTACTTCGGGTGGCGTTTTCACGGGACTTTGCTTTCAAATATTAAGAGTTCATGTTTACAGAGCTCAGAATTGGTGTCTAAAGCCTTGGAATGACGAGAATAGTTTTTATGTTTACAATTTAGGAGGATTGGCTTTGGCGTGTTTTTTGTGTGAATCAGTTAAAATGGTGGCGGTTCCAGTAAATACTTCTAAGCAAACTGTCTAATTGTGGTAAAACTGTTAAAACACACAATGAGAGTTACCAGAAATGATTAAGAACGTGTAATAAACACCTCAAGTACACATAAATAGATTCTTACTACATTTACTGTCGAATTTAATCACGGAGGTTTCGAGTGGAAAGCTGTGAAATGACGTAATTCTGGTAATGTTTACCAGTCCGGGTACTTTCGGTGGCGTTTTCACGGGACTGTGCTTTCAATTATTAAGAGTTCATGTTTACAGAGCTCAGATTTGGTGTCTAAAGCCTTGGAATGACGAGAATAGTTTTTATGTTTACAATTTAGGAGGATTGGCTTTGGCGTTTTTTTTGTGTGAATCAGTTAAAATGGTGGCGGTTACAGTAAATACTTCTAATCAAACTGTCTAATTGTGGTTAAACTCTTAAAATACACAATGATAGTCCCCAGAAATGATTAAGAACGTGTAATGAACACCTCAAGTACACGTAAATAGATTCTTACTACATTTACTGTCGAATTCAATCACGGAGGTTTCCCTTGGAAAGCTGTGAAATGACGAAAGTACTGGTTATATTTACAACTCCGGGTATTTCGGGTGGCGTTTTCACGGGACTTTGCTTTCAAATATTAAGAGTTCATGTTTACAGAGCTCAGAATTGGTGTCTAAAGCCTTGGAATGAGGAGAATATTGTTTATGTTTACAATTTAGGAGGATTGGCTTTGGCGTGTTTTTTGTGTGAATCAGTTAAAATGGTGGCGGTTCCAGTAAATACTTCTAAGCAAACTGTCCAATTGTGGTAAAACTGTTAAAATACACAATGAGAGTTCCCAGAAATGATTAAGAACGTTTAATAAACACCTCAAGGACCTGTAAATAGATTCTTACTACATTTACTGTCGAATTCAATCACGGAGGTTTCGAGTGGAAAGCTGTGAAATGCCGTAATTCTGGTAATGTTTACAAGTCGGGGTACTTTGTGTGGCGTTTTCACGGGACTGTGCTTTCAATTATTAAGAGTTCATATTTACAGAGCTCAGATTTGGTGTCTAAAGCCTTGGAATGACGAGAATAGTTTTTATGTTTACAATTTAGGAGGATTGGCTTTGGCGTTTTTTTTGTGTGAATCAGTTAAAATGGTGGCGGTTCCAGTAAACAGTTCTAAGCAAACTGTCTAATTGTGGTAAAACTATTAACATACACAATGAGAGTTCCCGGAAATGATTAAGAACGTGTAATAAACATCTCAAGTACACGTAAATAGATTCTTACTTCATTTACTGTCGAATTCAATCACCGAGGTTTCCAGTGGAAAGCTGTGAAATGACGAAAATACTGGTAATGTTTACAAGTACGGGTACTTCTGGTGGCGTTTTCACGGGACTGTGCTTTCAAATATTAAGAGTTCATGTTTACAGAGCTCAGAATTGGTGTCTAAAGCCTTGGAATGACGAGAATATTGTTTATGTTTACAATTTAGGAGGATTGGCTTTGGCGTGTTTTTTGTGTGAATCAGTTAAAATGGTGGCGGTTCCAGTAAATACTTCTAAGCAAACTGTCTAATTGTGGTAAAACTGTTAAAATACACAATGAGAGTTACCAGAAATGATTAAGAACGTGTAATAAACACCTCAAGTACACGTAAATAGATTCTTACTACATTTACTGTCGAATTCAATCACAGAGGTTTCCCTTGGAAAGCTGTGAAATGACGAAAATAATGGTTATATTTACAACTCCGGGTACCTCGGGTGGCGTTTTCACGGGACTTTGCTTTCAAATATTAAGAGTTCATGTTTACAGAGCTCAGAATTGGTGTCTAAAGCCTTGGAATGAGGAGAATATTGTTTATGTTTACAATTTAGGAGGTTTGGCTTCGGCGCTTTTTTGTGCCTATCATTTAAAATGGTGACGGTTCCAGGAACTACTTCTAAGCAAACTGTCCAATTGTGGTAAAACTGTTAAAATACACAATGAGAGTTCCCAGAAATGATTAAGAACGTTTAATAAACACCTCAAGGACCTGAAATAGATTCTTACTACATTTACTGTCGAATTCAATCACGGAGGTTTCGAGTGGAAAGCTGTGAAATGCCGTAATTCTGGTAATGTTTACAAGTCGGGGTATTTGTGTGGCGTTTTCACGGGACTGTGCTTTCAATTATTAAGAGTTCATGTTTACAGAGCTCAGATTTGGTGTCTAAAGCCTTGGAATGACGAGAATAGTTTTTATGTTTACAATTTAGGAGGATGGGCTTTGGCGTTTTTTTTGTGTGAATCAGTTAAAATGGTGGCGGTTCCAGTAAACAGTTCTAAGCAAACTGTCTAATTGTGGTAAAACTATTAACATACACAATGAGACTTCCCGGAAATGATTAAGAACGTGTAATAAACATCTCAAGTACACGTAAATAGATTCTTACTACCTTTACTGTCGAATTCAATCACGGAGGTTTCCAGTGGAAAGCTTTGAAATGACGAAAATACTGGTAATGTTTACAAGTACGGGTACTTCTGGTGGCGTTTTCACGGGACTGTGCTTTCACATATTAAGAGTTCATGTTTACAGAGCTCAGAATTGGTGTCTAAAGCCTTGGAATGAGGAGAATATTGTTTATGTTTACAATTTAGGAGGATTGGCTTTGTCGTTTCTTTGTGTGAATCAGTTAAAATGGTGGCGGTTCCAGTAAATACTTCTAAGCAAACTGTCTAATTGTGGTAAAACTGTTAAAATACACAATGAGAGTTACCAGAAATGATTAAGAACGGTAATAAACACCTCAAGTACACGTAAATAGATTCTTACTACATTTACTGTCGAATTCAATCACGGAGGTTTCCCTTGGAAAGCTGTGAAATGACGAAAATAATGGTTATATTTACAATTCCGGGTACTTCGGGTGGCGTTTTCACGGGACTTTGCTTTCAAATATTAAGAGTTCATGTTTACAGAGCTCAGAATTGGTGTCTAAAGCCTTGGAATGACGAGAATAGTTTTTATGTTTACAATTTAGGAGGATTGGCTTTGGCGTGTTTTTTGTGTGAATCAGTTAAAATGGTGGCGGTTACAGTAAATACTTCTAAGCAAACTGTCTAATTGTGGTTAAACTCTTAAAATACACAATGATAGTCCCCAGAAATGATTAAGAACGTGTAATGAACACCTCAAGTACACGTAAATAGATTCTTACTACATTTACTGTCGAATTCAATCACGGAGGTTTCCCTTGGAAAGCTGTGAAATGACGAAAGTACTGGTTATATTTACAACTCCGGGTATTTCGGGTGGCGTTTTCACGGGACTTTGCTTTCAAATATTAAGAGTTCATGTTTACAGAGCTCAGAATTGGTGTCTAAAGCCTTGGAATGAGGAGAATATTGTTTATGTTTACAATTTAGGAGGATTGGCTTTGGCGTGTTTTTTGTGTGAATCAGTTAAAATGGTGGCGGTTCCAGTAAATACTTCTAAGCAAACTGTCCAATTGTGGTAAAACTGTTAAAATACACAATGAGAGTTCCCAGAAATGATTAAGAACGTTTAATAAACACCTCAAGGACCTGTAAATAGATTCTTACTACATTTACTGTCGAATTCAATCACGGAGGTTTCGAGTGGAAAGCTGTGAAATGCCGTAATTCTGGTAATGTTTACAAGTCGGGGTACTTTGTTTGGCGTTTTCACGGGACTGTGCTTTCAATTATTAAGAGTTCATGTTTACAGAGCTCAGATTTGGTGTCTAAAGCCTTGGAATGACGAGAATAGTTTTTATGTTTACAATTTAGGAGGATTGGCTTTGTCGTTTCTCTGTGTGAATCAGTTAAAATGGTGGCTGTTCCAGTAAATACTTCTAAGCAAACTGTCTAATTGTGGTAAAACTGTTAAAATACACAATGAGAGTTACCAGAAATGATTAAGAACGTGTAATAAACACCTCAAGTACACGTAAATAGATTCTTACTAAATTTACTGTCGAATTCAATCACGGAGGTTTCCAGTGGAAAGCTGTGAAATGACGAAAATACTGGTTATATTTACAACTCCAGGTACTTCGGGTGGCGTTTTCACGGGACTTTGCTTTCAAATATTAAGAGTTCATGTTTACAGAGCTCAGAATTGGTGTCTAAAGCCTTGGAATGACGAGAATAGTTTTTATGTTTACAATTTAGGAGGATTGGCTTTGTCGTTTCTTTGTGTGAATCAGTTAAAATGGTGGCGGTTCCAGTAAATACTTCTAAGCAAACTGTCTAATTGTGGTAAAACTGTTAAAATACACAATGAGAGTTACCAGAAATGATTAAGGACGTGTAATAAACACCTCAAGTACACGTAAATAGATTCTTACTACATTTACTGTCGAATTCAATCACGGAAGTTTCGAGTGGAAAGCTGTGAAATGCCGTAATTCTGGTAATGTTTACAAGTCGGGGTACTTTGTGTGGCGTTTTCACGGGACTGTGCTTTCAATTATTAAGAGTTCATGTTTACAGAGCTCAGATTTGGTGTCTAAAGCCTTGGAATCACGAGAATAGTTTTTATGTTTACAATTTAGGAGGATTGGCTTTGTCGTTTCTTTGTGTGAATCAGTTAAAATGGTGGCAGTTCCAGTAAATACTTCTAAGCAAACTGTCTAATTGTGGTTAAACTCTTAAAATACACAATGATAGTCCCCAGAAATGATTAAGAACTTGTAATAAACACCTCAAGTACACGTAAATAGATTCTTACTACCTTTACTGTCGAATTCAATCACGGAGGTTTCCAGTGGAAAGCTGTGAAATGACGTAATTCTGGTAATGTTTACAAGTCCGGGTACTTTGGGTGGCGCTTTCACGGGACTGTGCTTTCAATTATTAAGAGTTCATGTTTACAGAGCTCAGATTTGGTGTCTAAAGCCTTGGAATGACGAGAATAGTTTTTATGTTTACAATTTAGGAGGATTGGCTTTGTCGTTTCTTTGTGTGAATCAGTTAAAATGGTGGCGGTTCCAGTAAATACTTCTAAGCAAACTGTCTAATTGTGGTAAAACTGTTAAAATACACAATGAGAGTTACCAGAAATGATTAAGAACGTGTAATAAACACCTCAAGTACACGTAAATAGATTCTTACTACATTTACTGTCGAATTCAATCACGGAGGTTTCCCTTGGAAAGCTGTGAAATGACGAAAATAATGGTTATATTTACAACTCCGGGTACCTCGGGTGGCGTTTTCACGGGACTTTGCTTTCAAATATTAAGAGTTCATGTTTACAGAGCTCAGAATTGGTGTCTAAAGCCTTGGAATGAGGAGAATATTGTTTATGTTTACAATTTAGGAGGTTTGGCTTCGGCGCTTTTTTGTGCCTATCATTTAAAATGGTGACGGTTCCAGGAACTACTTCTAAGCAAACTGTCCAATTGTGGTAAAACTGTTAAAATACACAATGAGAGTTCCCAGAAATGATTAAGAACGTTTAATAAACACCTCAAGGACCTGAAATAGATTCTTACTACATTTACTGTCGAATTCAATCACGGAGGTTTCGAGTGGAAAGCTGTGAAATGCCGTAATTCTGGTAATGTTTACAAGTCGGGGTACTTTGTGTGGCGTTTTCACGGGACTGTGCTTTCAATTATTAAGAGTTCATGTTTACAGAGCTCAGATTTGGTGTCTAAAGCCTTGGAATGACGAGAATAGTTTTTATGTTTACAATTTAGGAGGATGGGCTTTGGCATTTTTTTTGTGTGAATCAGTTAAAATGGTGGCGGTTCCAGTAAACAGTTCTAAGCAAACTGTCTAATTGTGGTAAAACTATTAACATACACAATGAGACTTCCCGGAAATGATTAAGAACGTGTAATAAACATCTCAAGTACACGTAAATAGATTCTTACTACCTTTACTGTCGAATTCAATCACGGAGGTTTCCAGTGGAAAGCTTTGAAATGACGAAAATACTGGTAATGTTTACAAGTACGGGTACTTCTGGTGGCGTTTTCACGGGACTGTGCTTTCAAATATTAAGAGTTCATGTTTACAGAGCTCAGAATTGGTGTCTAAAGCCTTGGAATGAGGAGAATATTGTTTATGTTTACAATTTAGGAGGATTGGCTTTGTCGTTTCTTTGTGTGAATCAGTTAAAATGGTGGCGGTTCCAGTAAATACTTCTAAGCAAACTGTCTAATTGTGGTAAAACTGTTAAAATACACAATGAGAGTTACCAGAAATGATTAAGAACGGTAATAAACACCTCAAGTACACGTAAATAGATTCTTACTACATTTACTGTCGAATTCAATCACGGAGGTTTCCCTTGGAAAGCTGTGAAATGACGAAAATAATGGTTATATTTACAATTCCGGGTACTTCGGGTGGCGTTTTCACGGGACTTTGCTTTCAAATATTAAGAGTTCATGTTTACAGAGCTCAGAATTGGTGTCTAAAGCCTTGGAATGACGAGAATAGTTTTTATGTTTACAATTTAGGAGGATTGGCTTTGGCGTGTTTTTTGTGTGAATCAGTTAAAATGGTGGCGGTTACAGTAAATACTTCTAAGCAAACTGTCTAATTGTGGTTAAACTCTTAAAATACACAATGATAGTCCCCAGAAATGATTAAGAACGTGTAATGAACACCTCAAGTACACGTAAATAGATTCTTACTACATTTACTGTCGAATTCAATCACGGAGGTTTCCCTTGGAAAGCTGTGAAATGACGAAAGTACTGGTTATATTTACAACTCCGGGTATTTCGGGTGGCGTTTTCACGGGACTTTGCTTTCAAATATTAAGAGTTCATGTTTACAGAGCTCAGAATTGGTGTCTAAAGCCTTGGAATGAGGAGAATATTGTTTATGTTTACAATTTAGGAGGATTGGCTTTGGCGTGTTTTTTGTGTGAATCAGTTAAAATGGTGGCGGTTCCAGTAAATACTTCTAAGCAAACTGTCCAATTGTGGTAAAACTGTTAAAATACACAATGAGAGTTCCCAGAAATGATTAAGAACGTTTAATAAACACCTCAAGGACCTGTAAATAGATTCTTACTACATTTACTGTCGAATTCAATCACGGAGGTTTCGAGTGGAAAGCTGTGAAATGCCGTAATTCTGGTAATGTTTACAAGTCGGGGTACTTTGTTTGGCGTTTTCACGGGACTGTGCTTTCAATTATTAAGAGTTCATGTTTACAGAGCTCAGATTTGGTGTCTAAAGCCTTGGAATGACGAGAATAGTTTTTATGTTTACAATTTAGGAGGATTGGCTTTGTCGTTTCTCTGTGTGAATCAGTTAAAATGGTGGCGGTTCCAGTAAATACTTCTAAGCAAACTGTCTAATTGTGGTAAAACTGTTAAAATACACAATGAGAGTTACCAGAAATGATTAAGAACGTGTAATAAACACCTCAAGTACACGTAAATAGATTCTTACTAAATTTACTGTCGAATTCAATCACGGAGGTTTCCAGTGGAAAGCTGTGAAATGACGAAAATACTGGTTATATTTACAACTCCGGGTACTTCGGGTGGCGTTTTCACGGGACTTTGCTTTCAAATATTAAGAGTTCATGTTTACAGAGCTCAGAATTGGTGTCTAAAGCCTTGGAATGACGAGAATAGTTTTTATGTTTACAATTTAGGAGGATTGGCTTTGTCGTTTCTTTGTGTGAATCAGTTAAAATGGTGGCGGTTCCAGTAAATACTTCTAAGCAAACTGTCTAATTGTGGTAAAACTGTTAAAATACACAATGAGAGTTACCAGAAATGATTAAGGACGTGTAATAAACACCTCAAGTACACGTAAATAGATTCTTACTACATTTACTGTCGAATTCAATCACGGAAGTTTCGAGTGGAAAGCTGTGAAATGCCGTAATTCTGGTAATGTTTACAAGTCGGGGTACTTTGTGTGGCGTTTTCACGGGACTGTGCTTTCAATTATTAAGAGTTCATGTTTACAGAGCTCAGATTTGGTGTCTAAAGCCTTGGAATGACGAGAATAGTTTTTATGTTTACAATTTAGGAGGATTGGCTTTGTCGTTTCTTTGTGTGAATCAGTTAAAATGGTGGCAGTTCCAGTAAATACTTCTAAGCAAACTGTCTAATTGTGGTTAAACTCTTAAAATACACAATGATAGTCCCCAGAAATGATTAAGAACGTGTAATAAACACCTCAAGTACACGTAAATAGATTCTTACTACCTTTACTGTCGAATTCAATCACGGAGGTTTCCAGTGGAAAGCTGTGAAATGACGTAATTCTGGTAATGTTTACAAGTCCGGGTACTTTGGGTGGCGCTTTCACGGGACTGTGCTTTCAATTATTAAGAGTTCATGTTTACAGAGCTCAGATTTGGTGTCTAAAGCCTTGGAATGACGAGAATAGTTTTTATGTTTACAATTTAGGAGGATTGGCTTTGTCGTTTCTTTGTGTGAATCAGTTAAAATGGTGGCGGTTCCAGTAAATACTTCTAAGCAAACTGTCTAATTGTGGTAAAACTGTTAAAATACACAATGAGAGTTACCAGAAATGATTAAGGACGTGTAATAAACACCTCAAGTACACGTAAATAGATTCTTACTACATTTACTGTCGAATTCAATCACGGAGGTTTCCCTTGGAAAGCTGTGAAATGACGAAAATACTGGTTATATTTACAACTCCGGGTACTTCTGGAGGCGTTTTCACGGGACGGTGCTTTCAAATATTAAGAGTTCATGTTTACAGAGCTCAGAATTGGTGTCTAAAGCCTTGGAATGAGGAGAATATTGTTTATGTTTACAATTTAGGAGGATTGGCTTCGGCGCTTTTTTGTGCGTATCATTTAAAATGGTGACGGTTCCAGGAACTACTTCTAAGCAAACTGTCTAATTGTGGTAAAACTGTTAAAATACACAATGAGAGTTCCCAGAAATGATTAAGAACGTTTAATAAACACCTCAAGGACCTGTAAATAGATTCTTACTACATTTACTGTCGAATTCAATCACGGAGGTTTCGAGTGGAAAGCTGTGAAATGCCGTAATTCTGGTAATGTTTACAAGTCGGGGTACTTTGTGTGGCGTTTTCACGGGACTGTGCTTTCAATTATTAAGAGTTCATGTTTACAGAGCTCAGATTTGGTGTCTAAAGCCTTGGAATGACGAGAATAGTTTTTATGTTTACAATTTAGGAGGATTGGCTTTGTCGTTTCTTTGTGTGAATCAGTTAAAATGGTGGCAGTTCCAGTAAATACTTCTAAGCAAACTGTCTAATTGTGGTTAAACTCTTAAAATACACAATGATAGTCCCCAGAAATGATTAAGAACGTGTAATGAACACCTCAAGTACACGTAAATAGATTCTTACTACCTTTACTGTCGAATTCAATCACGGAGGTTTCCAGTGGAAAGCTGTGAAATGACGTAATTCTGGTAATGTTTACAAGTCCGGGTACTTTGGGTGGCGCTTTCACGGGACTGTGCTTTCAATTATTAAGAGTTCATGTTTACAGAGCTCAGATTTGGTGTCTAAAGCCTTGGAATGACGAGAATAGTTTTTATGTTTACAATTTAGGAGGATTGGCTTTGTCGTTTCTTTGTGTGAATCAGTTAAAATGGTGGCGGTTCCAGTAAATACTTCTAAGCAAACTGTCAAATTGTGGTAAAACTGTTAAAATACACAATGAGAGTTACCAGAAATGATTAAGGACGTGTAATAAACACCTCAAGTACACGTAAATAGATTCTTACTACATTTACTGTCGAATTCAATCAGGGAAGTTTTGAGTGGAAAGCTGTGAAATGCCGTAATTCTGGTAATGTTTACAAGTCCGGGTACTTTGGGTGGAGCTTTCACGGGACTGTGCTTTCAATTATTAAGAGTTCATGTTTACAGAGCTCAGATTTGGTGTCTAAAGCCTTGGAATGACGAGAATAGTTTTTATGTTTACAATTTAGGAGGATTGGCTTTGTCGTTTCTTTGTGTGAATCAGTTAAAATGGTGGCGGTTCCAGTAAATACTTCTAAGCAAACTGTCTAATTGTGGTAAAACTGTTAAAATACACAATGAGAGTTACCAGAAATGATTAAGAACGTGTAATAAACACCTCAAGTACACGTAAATAGATTCTTACTACATTTACTGTCGAATTCAATCACTGAGGTTTCCCTTGGAAAGCTGTGAAATGACGAAAATACTGGTTATATTTACAACTCCGGGTACTTCTGGAGGCGTTTTCACGGGACGGTGCTTTCAAATATTAAGAGTTCATGTTTACAGAGCTCAGAATTGGTGTCTAAAGCCTTGGAATGAGGAGAATATTGTTTATGTTTACAATTTAGGAGGATTGGCTTCGGCGCTTTTTTGTGCGTATCATTTAAAATGGTGACGGTTCCAGGAACTACTTCTAAGCAAACTGTCTAATTGTGGTAAAACTGTTAAAATACACAATGAGAGTTCCCAGAAATGATTAAGAACGTTTAATAAACACCTCAAGGACCTGTAAATAGATTCTTACTACATTTACTGTCGAATTCAATCACGGAGGTTTCGAGTGGAAAGCTGTGAAATGCCGTAATTCTGGTAATGTTTACAATCCGGGTACTTTGTGTGGCGTTTTCACGGGAATGTGCTTTCAATTATTAAGAGTTCATGTTTACAGAGCTCAGATTTGGTGTCTAAAGCCTTGGAATGACGAGTATAGTTTTTATGTTTACAATTTCGGAGGATTGGCTTTGGCGTTTTTTTTGTGTGAATCAGTTAAAATGGTGGCGGTTCCAGTAAACAGTTCTAAGCAAACTGTCTAATTGTGGTAAAACTATTAACATACACAATGAGAGTTCCCGGAAATGATTAAGAACGTGTAATAAACATCTCAAGTACACGTAAATAGATTCTTACTTCATTTACTGTCGAATTCAATCACCGAGGTTTCCAGTGGAAAGCTGTGAAATGACGAAAATACTGGTAATGTTTACAAGTACGGGTACTTCTGGTGGCGTTTTCACGGGACTGTGCTTTCAAATATTAAGAGTTCATGTTTACAGAGCTCAGAATTGGTGTCTAAAGCCTTGGAATGACGAGAATATTGTTTATGTTTACAATTTAGGAGGATTGGCTTTGGCGTGTTTTTTGTGTGAATCAGTTAAAATGGTGGCGGTTCCAGTAAATACTTCTAAGCAAACTGTCAAATTGTGGTAAAACTGTTAAAATACACAATGAGAGTTACCAGAAATGATTAAGAACGTGTAATAAACACCTCAAGTACACGTAAATAGATTATTACTACATTTACTGTCGAATTCAATCACGGAGGTTTCCCTTGGAAAGCTGTGAAATGACGAAAATAATGGTTATATTTACAACTCCGGGTACCTCGGGTGGCGTTTTCACGGGACTTTGCTTTCAAATATTAAGAGTTCATGTTTACAGAGCTCAGAATTGGTGTCTAAAGCCTTGGAATGAGGAGAATATTGTTTATGTTTACAATTTAGGAGGATTGGCTTCGGCGCTTTTTTGTGCCTATCATTTAAAATGGTGACGGTTCCAGGAACTACTTCTAAGCAAACTGTCCAATTGTGGTAAAACTGTTAAAATACACAATGAGAGTTCCCAGAAATGATTAAGAACGTTTAATAAACACCTCAAGGACCTGAAATAGATTCTTACTACATTTACTGTCGAATTCAATCACGGAGGTTTCGAGTGGAAAGCTGTGAAATGCCGTAATTCTGGTAATGTTTACAAGTCGGGGTACTTTGTGTGGCGTTTTCACGGGACTGTGCTTTCAAATATTAAGAGTTCATGTTTACAGAGCTCAGAATTGGTGTCTAAAGCCTTGGAATGAGGAGAATATTGTTTATGTTTACAATTTAGGATGATTGGCTTTGTCGTTTCTTTGTGTTAATCAGTTAAAATGGTGGCGGTTCCAGTAAATACTTCTAAGCAAACTGTCTAATTGTGGTAAAACTGTTAAAATACACAATGAGAGTTACCAGAAATAATTAAGAACGTGTAATAAACACCTCAAGTACACGTAAATAGATTCTTACTACATTTACTGTCGAATTCAATCACGGAGGTTTCGAGTGGAAAGCTGTGAAATGACGTAATTCTGGTAATGTTTACAAGTCCGGGTACTTTGGGTGGCGCTTTCACGGGACTGTGCTTTCAATTATTAAGAGTTCATGTTTACAGAGCTCAGATTTGGTGTCTAAAGCCTTGGAATGACGAGAATAGTTTTTATGTTTACAATTTAGGAGGATTGGCTTTGGCGTGTTTTTTGTGTGAATCAGTTAAAATGGTGGCGGTTCCAGTAAATACTTCTAAGCAAACTGTCTAATTGTGGTAAAACTGTTAAAATACACAATGAGAGTTACCAGAAATGATTAAGAACGTGTAATAAACACCTCAAGTACACGTAAATAGATTCTTACTAAATTTACTGTCGAATTCATTCACAGAGGTTTCCAGTGGAAAGCTGTGAAATGACGAAAATACTGGTTATATTTACAACTCCGGGTACTTCGGGTGGCGTTTTCACGGGACTTTGCTTTCAAATATTAAGAGTTCATGTTTACAGAGCTCAGAATTGGTGTCTAAAGCCTTGGAATGACGAGAATAGTTTTTATGTTTACAATTTAGGAGGATGGGCTTTGGCGTTTTTTTTGTGTGAATCAGTTAAAATGGTGGCGGTTCCAGTAAACAGTTCTAAGCAAACTGTCTAATTGTGGTAAAACTATTAACATACACAATGAGAGTTCCCGGAAATGATTAAGAACGTGTAATAAACATCTCAAGTACACGTAAATAGATTCTTACTTCATTTACTGTCGAATTCAATCACCGAGGTTTCCAGTGGAAAGCTGTGAAATGACGAAAATACTGGTAATGTTTACAAGTACGGGTACTTCTGGTGGCGTTTTCACGGGACTGTGCTTTCAAATATTAAGAGTTCATGTTTACAGAGCTCAGAATTGGTGTCTAAAGCCTTGGAATGAGGAGAATATTGTTTATGTTTACAATTTAGGAGGATTGGCTTTGGCGTGTTTTTTGTGTGAATCAGTTAAAATGGTGGCGGTTCCAGTAAATACTTCTAAGCAAACTGTCTAATTGTGGTAAAACTGTTAAAATACACAATGAGAGTTACCAGAAATGATTAAGAACGTGTAATAAACACCTCAAGTACACGTAAATAGATTCTTACTAAATTTACTGTCGAATTCAATCACGGAGGTTTCCAGTGGAAAGCTGTGAAATGACGAAAATACTGGTTATATTTACAACTCCGGGTACTTCGGGTGGCGTTTTCACGGGACTTTGCTTTCAAATATTAAGAGTTCATGTTTACAGAGCTCAGAATTGGTGTCTAAAGCCTTGGAATGACGAGAATAGTTTTTATGTTTACAATTTAGGAGGATTGGCTTTGTCGTTTCTTTGTGTGAATCAGTTAAAATGGTGGCGGTTCCAGTAAATACTTCTAAGCAAACTGTCTAATTGTGGTAAAACTATTAACATACACAATGAGAGTTCCCGGAAATGATTAAGAACGTGTAATAAACATCTCAAGTACACGTAAATAGATTCTTACTTCATTTACTGTCGAATTCAATCACGGAGGTTTCCCTTGGAAAGCTGTGAAATGACGAAAATACTGGTTATATTTACAACTCCGGGTACTTCGGGTGGCGTTTTCACGGGACTTTGCTTTCAAATATTAAGAGTTCATGTTTACAGAGCTCAGAATTGGTGTCTAAAGCCTTGGAATGAGGAGAATATTGTTTATGTTTACAATTTAGGAGGATTGGCTTCGGCGCTTTTTTGTGCCTATCATTTAAAATGGTGACGGTTCCAGGAACTACTTCTAAGCAAACTGTCCAATTGTGGTAAAACTGTTAAAATACACAATGAGAGTTACCAGAAATGATTAAGAACGTTTAATAAACACCTCAAGGACCTGTAAATAGATTCTTACTACATTTACTGTCGAATTCAATCACGGAGGTTTCGAGTGGAAAGCTTTGAAATGCCGTAATTCTGGTAATGTTTACAAGTCGGGGTACTTTGTGTGGCGTTTTCACGGGACTGTGCTTTCAATTATTAAGAGTTCATGTTTACAGAGCTCAGATTTGGTGTCTAAAGCCTTGGAATGACGAGAATAGTTTTTATGTTTACAATTTAGGAGGATTGGCTTTGTCGTTTCTTTGTGTGAATCAGTTAAAATGGTGGCAGTTCCAGTAAATACTTCTAAGCAAACTGTCTAACTGTGGTTAAACTCTTAAAATACACAATGATAGTCCCCAGAAATGATTAAGAACGTGTAATGAACACCTCAAGTACACGTAAATAGATTCTTACTACCTTTACTGTCGAATTCAATCACGGAGGTTTCCAGTGGAAAGCTGTGAAATGACGTAATTCTGGTAATGTTTACAAGTCCGGGTACTTTGGGTGGCGCTTTCACGGGACTGTGCTTTCAATTATTAAGAGTTCATGTTTACAGAGCTCAGATTTGGTGTCTAAAGCCTTGGAATGACGAGAATAGTTTTTATGTTTACAATTTAGGAGGATTGGCTTTGGCGTGTTTTTTGTGTGAATCAGTTAAAATGGTGGAGGTTCCAGTAAATACTTCTAAGCAAACTGTCTAATTGTGGTAAAACTGTTAAAATACACAATGAGAGTTACCAGAAATGATTAAGAACGTGTAATAAACACCTCAAGTACACGTAAATAGATTCTTACTAAATTTACTGTCGAATTCAATCACGGAGGTTTCCAGTGGAAAGCTGTGAAATGACGAAAATACTGGTTATATTTACAACTCCGGGTACTTCGGGTGGCGTTTTCACGGGACTTTGCTTTCAAATATTAAGAGTTCATGTTTACAGAGCTCAGAATTGGTGTCTAAAGCCTTGGAATGACGAGAATAGTTTTTATGTTTACAATTTAGGAGGATGGGCTTTGGCGTTTTTTTTGTGTGAATCAGTTAAAATGGTGGCGGTTCCAATAAACAGTTCTAAGCAAACTGTCTAATTGTGGTAAAACTATTAACATACACAATGAGAGTTCCCGGAAATGATTAAGAACGTGTAATAAACACCTCAAGTACACGTAAATAGATTCTTACTACCTTTACTGTCGAATTTAATCACGGAGGTTTCGAGTGGAAAGCTGTGAAATGACGTAATTCTGGTAATGTTTACCAGTCCGGGTACTTTCGGTGGCGTTTTCACGGGACTGTGCTTTCAATTATTAAGAGTTCATGTTTACAGAGCTCAGATTTGGTGTCTAAAGCCTTGGAATGACGAGAATAGTTTTTATGTTTACAATTTAGGAGGATTGGCTTTTGCGTTTTTTTTGTGTGAATCAGTTAAAATGGTGGCGGTTACAGTAAATACTTCTAAGCAAACTGTCTAATTGTGGTTAAACTCTTAAAATACACAATGATAGTCCCCAGAAATGAATAAGAAAGTGTAATGAACACCTCAAGTACACGTAAATAGATTCTTACTACATTTACTGTCGAATTCAATCACGGAGGTTTCCCTTGGAAAGCTGTGAAATGACGAAAGTACTGGTTATATTTACAACTACGGGTATTTCGGGTGGCGTTTTCACGGGACTTTGCTTTCAAATATTAAGAGTTCATGTTTACAGAGCTCAGAATTGGTGTCTAAAGCCTTGGAATGAGGAGAATATTGTTTATGTTTACAATTTAGGAGGATTGGCTTCGGCGCTTTTTTGTGCCTATCATTTAAAATGGTGACGGTTCCAGGAACTACTTCTAAGCAAACTGTCCAATTGTGGTAAAACTGTTAAAATACACAATGAGAGTTACCAGAAATGATTAAGAACGTTTAATAAACACCTCAAGGACCTGTAAATAGATTCTTACTACATTTACTGTCGAATTCAATCACGGAGGTTTCGAGTGGAAAGCTTTGAAATGCCGTAATTCTGGTAATGTTTACAAGTCGGGGTACTTTGTGTGGCGTTTTCACGGGACTGTGCTTTCAATTATTAAGAGTTCATGTTTACAGAGCTCAGATTTGGTGTCTAAAGCCTTGGAATGAGGAGAATAGTTTTTATGTTTACAATTTAGGAGGATTGGCTTTGTCGTTTCTTTGTGTGAATCAGTTAAAATGGTGGCAGTTCCAGTAAATACTTCTAAGCAAACTGTCTAACTGTGGTTAAACTCTTAAAATACACAATGATAGTCCCCAGAAATGATTAAGAACGTGTAATGAACACCTCAAGTACACGTAAATAGATTCTTACTACCTTTACTGTCGAATTCAATCACGGAGGTTTCCAGTGGAAAGCTGTGAAATGACGTAATTCTGGTAATGTTTACAAGTCCGGGTACTTTGGGTGGCGCTTTCACGGGACTGTGCTTTCAATTATTAAGAGTTCATGTTTACAGAGCTCAGATTTGGTGTCTAAAGCCTTGGAATGACGAGAATAGTTTTTATGTTTACAATTTAGGAGGATTGGCTTTGGCGTGTTTTTTGTGTGAATCAGTTAAAATGGTGGAGGTTCCAGTAAATACTTCTAAGCAAACTGTCTAATTGTGGTAAAACTGTTAAAATACACAATGAGAGTTACCAGAAATGATTAAGAACGTGTAATAAACACCTCAAGTACACGTAAATAGATTCTTACTGAATTTACTGTCGAATTCAATCACGGAGGTTTCCAGTGGAAAGCTGTGAAATGACGAAAATACTGGTTATATTTACAACTCCGGGTACTTCGGGTGGCGTTTTCACGGGACTTTGCTTTCAAATATTAAGAGTTCATGTTTACAGAGCTCAGAATTGGTGTCTAAAGCCTTGGAATGACGAGAATAGTTTTTATGTTTACAATTTAGGAGGATTGGCTTTGTCGTTTCTTTGTGTGAATCAGTTAAAATGGTGGCGGTTCCAGTAAATACTTCTAAGCAAACTGTCTAATTGTGGTAAAACTATTAACATACACAATGAGAGTTCCCGGAAATGATTAAGAACGTGTAATAAACATCTCAAGTACACGTAAATAGATTCTTACTTCATTTACTGTCGAATTCAATCACGGAGGTTTCCCTTGGAAAGCTGTGAAATGACGAAAATACTGGTTATATTTACAACTCCGGGTACTTCGGGTGGCGTTTTCACGGGACTTTGCTTTCAAATATTAAGAGTTCATGTTTACAGAGCTCAGAATTGGTGTCTAAAGCCTTGGAATGAGGAGAATATTGTTTATGTTTACAATTTAGGAGGATTGGCTTCGGCGCTTTTTTGTGCCTATCATTTAAAATGGTGACGGTTCCAGGAACTACTTCTAAGCAAACTGTCCAATTGTGGTAAAACTGTTAAAATACACAATGAGAGTTACCAGAAATGATTAAGAACGTTTAATAAACACCTCAAGGACCTGTAAATAGATTCTTACTACATTTACTGTCGAATTCAATCACGGAGGTTTCGAGTGGAAAGCTTTGAAATGCCGTAATTCTGGTAATGTTTACAAGTCGGGGTACTTTGTGTGGCGTTTTCATGGGACTGTGCTTTCAATTATTAAGAGTTCATGTTTACAGAGCTCAGATTTGGTGTCTAAAGCCTTGGAATGACGAGAATAGTTTTTATGTTTACAATTTAGGAGGATTGGCTTTGTCGTTTCTTTGTGTGAATCAGTTAAAATGGTGGCAGTTCCAGTAAATACTTCTAAGCAAACTGTCTAACTGTGGTTAAACTCTTAAAATACACAATGATAGTCCCCAGAAATGATTAAGAACGTGTAATGAACACCTCAAGTACACGTAAATAGATTCTTACTACCTTTACTGTCGAATTCAATCACGGAGGTTTCCAGTGGAAAGCTGTGAAATGACGTAATTCTGGTAATGTTTACAAGTCCGGGTACTTTGGGTGGCGCTTTCACGGGACTGTGCTTTCAATTATTAAGAGTTCATGTTTACAGAGCTCAGATTTGGTGTCTAAAGCCTTGGAATGACGAGAATAGTTTTTATGTTTACAATTTAGGAGGATTGGCTTTGGCGTGTTTTTTGTGTGAATCAGTTAAAATGGTGGAGGTTCCAGTAAATACTTCTAAGCAAACTGTCTAATTGTGGTAAAACTGTTAAAATACACAATGAGAGTTACCAGAAATGATTAAGAACGTGTAATAAACACCTCAAGTACACGTAAATAGATTCTTACTAAATTTACTGTCGAATTCAATCACGGAGGTTTCCAGTGGAAAGCTGTGAAATGACGAAAATACTGGTTATATTTACAACTCCGGGTACTTCGGGTGGCTTTTTCACGGGACTTTGCTTTCAAATATTAAGAGTTCATGTTTACAGAGCTCAGAATTGGTGTCTAAAGCCTTGGAATGACGAGAATAGTTTTTATGTTTACAATTTAGGAGGATGGGCTTTGGCGTTTTTTTTGTGTGAATCAGTTAAAATGGTGGCGGTTCCAATAAACAGTTCTAAGCAAACTGTCTAATTGTGGTTAAACTCTTAAAATACACAATGATAGTCCCCAGAAATGAATAAGAAAGTGTAATGAACACCTCAAGTACACGTAAATAGATTCTTACTACATTTACTGTCGAATTCAATCACGGAGGTTTCCCTTGGAAAGCTGTGAAATGACGAAAGTACTGGTTATATTTACAACTACGGGTATTTCGGGTGGCGTTTTCACGGGACTTTGCTTTCAAATATTAAGAGTTCATGTTTACAGAGCTCAGAATTGGTGTCTAAAGCCTTGGAATGAGGAGAACATTGTTTATGTTTACAATTTAGGAGGATTGGCTTCGGCGCTTTTTTGTGCCTATCATTTAAAATGGTGACGGTTCCAGGAACTACTTCTAAGCAAACTGTCCAATTGTGGTAAAACTGTTAAAATACACAATGAGAGTTACCAGAAATGATTAAGAACGTTTAATAAACACCTCAAGGACCTGTAAATAGATTCTTACTACATTTACTGTCGAATTCAATCACGGAGGTTTCGAGTGGAAAGCTTTGAAATGCCGTAATTCTGGTAATGTTTACAAGTCGGGGTACTTTGTGTGGCGTTTTCACGGGACTGTGCTTTCAATTATTAAGAGTTCATGTTTACAGAGCTCAGATTTGGTGTCTAAAGCCTTGGAATGAGGAGAATAGTTTTTATGTTTACAATTTAGGAGGATTGGCTTTGTCGTTTCTTTGTGTGAATCAGTTAAAATGGTGGCAGTTCCAGTAAATACTTCTAAGCAAACTGTCTAACTGTGGTTAAACTCTTAAAATACACAATGATAGTCCCCAGAAATGATTAAGAACGTGTAATGAACACCTCAAGTACACGTAAATAGATTCTTACTACCTTTACTGTCGAATCCAATCACGGAGGTTTCCAGTGGAAAGCTGTGAAATGACGTAATTCTGGTAATGTTTACAAGTCCGGGTACTTTGGGTGGCGCTTTCACGGGACTGTGCTTTCAATTATTAAGAGTTCATGTTTACAGAGCTCAGATTTGGTGTCTAAAGCCTTGGAATGACGAGAATAGTTTTTATGTTTACAATTTAGGAGGATTGGCTTTGGCGTGTTTTTTGTGTGAATCAGTTAAAATGGTGGAGGTTCCAGTAAATACTTCTAAGCAAACTGTCTAATTGTGGTAAAACTGTTAAAATACACAATGAGAGTTACCAGAAATGATTAAGAACGTGTAATAAACACCTCAAGTACACGTAAATAGATTCTTACTGAATTTACTGTCGAATTCAATCACGGAGGTTTCCAGTGGAAAGCTGTGAAATGACGAAAATACTGGTTATATTTACAACTCCGGGTACTTCGGGTGGCTTTTTCACGGGACTTTGCTTTCAAATATTAAGAGTTCATGTTTACAGAGCTCAGAATTGGTGTCTAAAGCCTTGGAATGACGAGAATAGTTTTTATGTTTACAATTTAGGAGGATGGGCTTTGGCGTTTTTTTTGTGTGAATCAGTTAAAATGGTGGCGGTTCCAATAAACAGTTCTAAGCAAACTGTCTAATTGTGGTAAAACTATTAACATACACAATGAGAGTTCCCGGAAATGATTAAGAACGTGTAATAAACACCTCAAGTACACGTAAATAGATTCTTACTACCTTTACTGTCGAATTTAATCACGGAGGTTTCGAGTGGAAAGCTGTGAAATGACGTAATTCTGGTAATGTTTACCAGTCCGGGTACTTTCGGTGGCGTTTTCACGGGACTGTGCTTTCAATTATTAAGAGTTCATGTTTACAGAGCTCAGATTTGGTGTCTAAAGCCTTGGAATGACGAGAATAGTTTTTATGTTTACAATTTAGGAGGATTGGCTTTTGCGTGTTTTTTGTGTGAATCAGTTAAAATGGTGGCGGTTACAGTAAATACTTCTAAGCAAACTGTCTAATTGTGGTTAAACTCTTAAAATACACAATGATAGTCCCCAGAAATGAATAAGAAAGTGTAATGAACACCTCAAGTACACGTAAATAGATTCTTACTACATTTACTGTCGAATTCAATCACGGAGGTTTCCCTTGGAAAGCTGTGAAATGACGAAAGTACTGGTTATATTTACAACTACGGGTATTTCGGGTGGCGTTTTCACGGGACTTTGCTTTCAAATATTAAGAGTTCATGTTTACAGAGCTCAGAATTGGTGTCTAAAGCCTTGGAATGAGGAGAATATTGTTTATGTTTACAATTTAGGAGGATTGGCTTCGGCGCTTTTTTGTGCCTATCATTTAAAATGGTGACGGTTCCAGGAACTACTTCTAAGCAAACTGTCCAATTGTGGTAAAACTGTTAAAATACACAATGAGAGTTACCAGAAATGATTAAGAACGTTTAATAAACACCTCAAGGACCTGTAAATAGATTCTTACTACATTTACTGTCGAATTCAATCACGGAGGTTTCGAGTGGAAAGCTTTGAAATGCCGTAATTCTGGTAATGTTTACAAGTCGGGGTACTTTGTGTGGCGTTTTCACGGGACTGTGCTTTCAATTATTAAGAGTTCATGTTTACAGAGCTCAGATTTGGTGTCTAAAGCCTTGGAATGACGAGAATAGTTTTTATGTTTACAATTTAGGAGGATTGGCTTTGTCGTTTCTTTGTGTGAATCAGTTAAAATGGTGGCAGTTCCAGTAAATACTTCTAAGCAAACTGTCTAACTGTGGTTAAACTCTTAAAATACACAATGATAGTCCCCAGAAATGATTAAGAACGTGTAATGAACACCTCAAGTACACGTAAATAGATTCTTACTACCTTTACTGTCGAATTCAATCACGGAGGTTTCCAGTGGAAAGCTGTGAAATGACGTAATTCTGGTAATGTTTACAAGTCCGGGTACTTTGGGTGGCGCTTTCACGGGACTGTGCTTTCAATTATTAAGAGTTCATGTTTACAGAGCTCAGATTTGGTGTCTAAAGCCTTGGAATGACGAGAATAGTTTTTATGTTTACAATTTAGGAGGATTGGCTTTGGCGTGTTTTTTGTGTGAATCAGTTAAAATGGTGGAGGTTCCAGTAAATACTTCTAAGCAAACTGTCTAATTGTGGTAAAACTGTTAAAATACACAATGAGAGTTACCAGAAATGATTAAGAACGTGTAATAAACACCTCAAGTACACGTAAATAGATTCTTACTAAATTTACTGTCGAATTCAATCACGGAGGTTTCCAGTGGAAAGCTGTGAAATGACGAAAATACTGGTTATATTTACAACTCCGGGTACTTCGGGTGGCTTTTTCACGGGACTTTGCTTTCAAATATTAAGAGTTCATGTTTACAGAGCTCAGAATTGGTGTCTAAAGCCTTGGAATGACGAGAATAGTTTTTATGTTTACAATTTAGGAGGATGGGCTTTGGCGTTTTTTTTGTGTGAATCAGTTAAAATGGTGGCGGTTCCAATAAACAGTTCTAAGCAAACTGTCTAATTGTGGTAAAACTATTAACATACACAATGAGAGTTCCCGGAAATGATTAAGAACGTGTAATAAACACCTCAAGTACACGTAAATAGATTCTTACTACCTTTACTGTCGAATTTAATCACGGAGGTTTCGAGTGGAAAGCTGTGAAATGACGTAATTCTGGTAATGTTTACCAGTCCTGGTACTTTCGGTGGCGTTTTCACGGGACTGTGCTTTCAATTATTAAGAGTTCATGTTTACAGAGCTCAGATTTGGTGTCTAAAGCCTTGGAATGACGAGAATAGTTTTTATGTTTACAATTTAGGAGGATTGGCTTTTGCGTTTTTTTTGTGTGAATCAGTTAAAATGGTGGCGGTTACAGTAAATACTTCTAAGCAAACTGTCTAATTGTGGTTAAACTCTTAAAATACACAATGATAGTCCCCAGAAATGAATAAGAAAGTGTAATGAACACCTCAAGTACACGTAAATAGATTCTTACTACATTTACTGTCGAATTCAATCACGGAGGTTTCCCTTGGAAAGCTGTGAAATGACGAAAGTACTGGTTATATTTACAACTACGGGTATTTCGGGTGGCGTTTTCACGGGACTTTGCTTTCAAATATTAAGAGTTCATGTTTACAGAGCTCAGAATTGGTGTCTAAAGCCTTGGAATGAGGAGAATATTGTTTATGTTTACAATTTAGGAGGATTGGCTTCGGCGCTTTTTTGTGCCTATCATTTAAAATGGTGACGGTTCCAGGAACTACTTCTAAGCAAACTGTCCAATTGTGGTAAAACTGTTAAAATACACAATGAGAGTTACCAGAAATGATTAAGAATGTTTAATAAACACCTCAAGGACCTGTAAATAGATTCTTACTACATTTACTGTCGAATTCAATCACGGAGGTTTCGAGTGGAAAGCTTTGAAATGCTGTAATTCTGGTAATGTTTACAAGTCGGGGTACTTTGTGTGGCGTTTTCACGGGACTGTGCTTTCAATTATTAAGAGTTCATGTTTACAGAGCTCAGATTTGGTGTCTAAAGCCTTGGAATGACGAGAATAGTTTTTATGTTTACAATTTAGGAGGATTGGCTTTGTCGTTTCTTTGTGTGAATCAGTTAAAATGGTGGCAGTTCCAGTAAATACTTCTAAGCAAACTGTCTAACTGTGGTTAAACTCTTAAAATACACAATGATAGTCCCCAGAAATGATTAAGAACGTGTAATGAACACCTCAAGTACACGTAAATAGATTCTTACTACCTTTACTGTCGAATTCAATCACGGAGGTTTCCAGTGGAAAGCTGTGAAATGACGTAATTCTGGTAATGTTTACAAGTCCGGGTACTTTGGGTGGCGCTTTCACGGGACTGTGCTTTCAATTATTAAGAGTTCATGTTTACAGAGCTCAGATTTGGTGTCTAAAGCCTTGGAATGACGAGAATAGTTTTTATGTTTACAATTTAGGAGGATTGGCTTTGGCGTGTTTTTTGTGTGAATCAGTTAAAATGGTGGAGGTTCCAGTAAATACTTCTAAGCAAACTGTCTAATTGTGGTAAAACTGTTAAAATACACAATGAGAGTTACCAGAAATGATTAAGAACGTGTAATAAACACCTCAAGTACACGTAAATAGATTCTTACTAAATTTACTGTCGAATTCAATCACGGAGGTTTCCAGTGGAAAGCTGTGAAATGACGAAAATACTGGTTATATTTACAACTCCGGGTACTTCGGGTGGCTTTTTCACGGGACTTTGCTTTCAAATATTAAGAGTTCATGTTTACAGAGCTCAGAATTGGTGTCTAAAGCCTTGGAATGACGAGAATAGTTTTTATGTTTACAATTTAGGAGGATGGGCTTTGGCGTTTTTTTTGTGTGACTCAGTTAAAATGGTGGCGGTTCCAATAAACAGTTCTAAGCAAACTGTCTAATTGTGGTAAAACTATTAACATACACAATGAGAGTTCCCGGAAATGATTAAGAACGTGTAATAAACACCTCAAGTACACGTAAATAGATTCTTACTACCTTTACTGTCGAATTTAATCACGGAGGTTTCGAGTGGAAAGCTGTGAAATGACGTAATTCTGGTAATGTTTACCAGTCCGGGTACTTTCGGTGGCGTTTTCACGGGACTGTGCTTTCAATTATTAAGAGTTCATGTTTACAGAGCTCAGATTTGGTGTCTAAAGCCTTGGAATGACGAGAATAGTTTTTATGTTTACAATTTAGGAGGATTGGCTTTTGCGTTTTTTTTGTGTGAATCAGTTAAAATGGTGGCGGTTACAGTAAATACTTCTAAGCAAACTGTCTAATTGTGGTTAAACTCTTAAAATACACAATGATAGTCCCCAGAAATGAATAAGAAAGTGTAATGAACACCTCAAGTACACGTAAATAGATTCTTACTACATTTACTGTCGAATTCAATCACGGAGGTTTCCCTTGGAAAGCTGTGAAATGACGAAAGTACTGGTTATATTTACAACTACGGGTATTTCGGGTGGCGTTTTCACGGGACTTTGCTTTCAAATATTAAGAGTTCATGTTTACAGAGCTCAGAATTGGTGTCTAAAGCCTTGGAATGAGGAGAATATTGTTTATGTTTACAATTTAGGAGGATTGGCTTCGGCGCTTTTTTGTGCCTATCATTTAAAATGGTGACGGTTCCAGGAACTACTTCTAAGCAAACTGTCCAATTGTGGTAAAACTGTTAAAATACACAATGAGAGTTACCAGAAATGATTAAGAACGTTTAATAAACACCTCAAGGACCTGTAAATAGATTCTTACTACATTTACTGTCGAATTCAATCACGGAGGTTTCGAGTGGAAAGCTTTGAAATGCTGTAATTCTGGTAATGTTTACAAGTCGGGGTACTTTGTGTGGCGTTTTCACGGGACTGTGCTTTCAATTATTAAGAGTTCATGTTTACAGAGCTCAGATTTGGTGTCTAAAGCCTTGGAATGACGAGAATAGTTTTTATGTTTACAATTTAGGAGGATTGGCTTTGTCGTTTCTTTGTGTGAATCAGTTAAAATGGTGGCAGTTCCAGTAAATACTTCTAAGCAAACTGTCTAACTGTGGTTAAACTCTTAAAATACACAATGATAGTCCCCAGAAATGATTAAGAACGTGTAATGAACACCTCAAGTACACGTAAATAGATTCTTACTACCTTTACTGTCGAATTCAATCACGGAGGTTTCCAGTGGAAAGCTGTGAAATGACGTAATTCTGGTAATGTTTACAAGTCCGGGTACTTTGGGTGGCGCTTTCACGGGACTGTGCTTTCAATTATTAAGAGTTCATGTTTACAGAGCTCAGATTTGGTGTCTAAAGCCTTGGAATGACGAGAATAGTTTTTATGTTTACAATTTAGGAGGATTGGCTTTGGCGTGTTTTTTGTGTGAATCAGTTAAAATGGTGGAGGTTCCAGTAAATACTTCTAAGCAAACTGTCTAATTGTGGTAAAACTGTTAAAATACACAATGAGAGTTACCAGAAATGATTAAGAACGTGTAATAAACACCTCAAGTACACGTAAATAGATTCTTACTAAATTTACTGTCGAATTCAATCACGGAGGTTTCCAGTGGAAAGCTGTGAAATGACGAAAATACTGGTTATATTTACAACTCCGGGTACTTCGGGTGGCTTTTTCACGGGACTTTGCTTTCAAATATTAAGAGTTCATGTTTACAGAGCTCAGAATTGGTGTCTAAAGCCTTGGAATGACGAGAATAGTTTTTATGTTTACAATTTAGGAGGATGGGCTTTGGCGTTTTTTTTGTGTGAATCAGTTAAAATGGTGGCGGTTCCAATAAACAGTTCTAAGCAAACTGTCTAATTGTGGTAAAACTATTAACATACACAATGAGAGTTCCCGGAAATGATTAAGAACGTGTAATAAACACCTCAAGTACACGTAAATACATTCTTACTACCTTTACTGTCGAATTTAATCACGGAGGTTTCGAGTGGAAAGCTGTGAAATGACGTAATTCTGGTAATGTTTACCAGTCCGGGTACATTCGGTGGCGTTTTCACGGGACTGTGCTTTCAATTATTAAGAGTTCATGTTTACAGAGCTCAGATTTGGTGTCTAAAGCCTTGGAATGACGAGAATAGTTTTTATGTTTACAATTTAGGAGGATTGGCTTTTGCGTTTTTTTTGTGTGAATCAGTTAAAATGGTGGCGGTTACAGTAAATACTTCTAAGCAAACTGTCTAATTGTGGTTAAACTCTTAAAATACACAATGATAGTCCCCAGAAATGAATAAGAAAGTGTAATGAACACCTCAAGTACACGTAAATAGATTCTTACTACATTTACTGTCGAATTCAATCACGGAGGTTTCCCTTGGAAAGCTGTGAAATGACGAAAGTACTGGTTATATTTACAACTACGGGTATTTCGGGTGGCGTTTTCACGGGACTTTGCTTTCAAATATTAAGAGTTCATGTTTACAGAGCTCAGAATTGGTGTCTAAAGCCTTGGAATGAGGAGAATATTGTTTATGTTTACAATTTAGGAGGATTGGCTTCGGCGCTTTTTTGTGCCTATCATTTAAAATGGTGACGGTTCCAGGAACTACTTCTAAGCAAACTGTCCAATTGTGGTAAAACTGTTAAAATACACAATGAGAGTTACCAGAAATGATTAAGAACGTTTAATAAACACCTCAAGGACCTGTAAATAGATTCTTACTACATTTACTGTCGAATTCAATCACGGAGGTTTCGAGTGGAAAGCTTTGAAATGCCGTAATTCTGGTAATGTTTACAAGTCGGGGTACTTTGTGTGGCGTTTTCACGGGACTGTGCTTTCAATTATTAAGAGTTCATGTTTACAGAGCTCAGATTTGGTGTCTAAAGCCTTGGAATGACGAGAATAGTTTTTATGTTTACAATTTAGGAGGATTGGCTTTGTCGTTTCTTTGTGTGAATCAGTTAAAATGGTGGCAGTTCCAGTAAATACTTCTAAGCAAACTGTCTAACTGTGGTTAAACTCTTAAAATACACAATGAGAGTTACCAGAAATGATTAAGAACGTGTAATAAACACCTCAAGTACACGTAAATAGATTCTTACTAAATTTACTGTCGAATTCAATCACGGAGGTTTCCAGTGGAAAGCTGTGAAATGACGAAAATACTGGTTATATTTACAACTCCGGGTACTTCGGGTGGCTTTTTCACGGGACTTTGCTTTCAAATATTAAGAGTTCATGTTTACAGAGCTCAGAATTGGTGTCTAAAGCCTTGGAATGACGAGAATAGTTTTTATGTTTACAATTTAGGAGGATGGGCTTTGGCGTTTTTTTTGTGTGAATCAGTTAAAATGGTGGCGGTTCCAATAAACAGTTCTAAGCAAACTGTCTAATTGTGGTAAAACTATTAACATACACAATGAGAGTTCCCGGAAATGATTAAGAACGTGTAATAAACACCTCAAGTACACGTAAATAGATTCTTACTACCTTTACTGTCGAATTTAATCACGGAGGTTTCGAGTGGAAAGCTGTGAAATGATGTAATTCTGGTAATGTTTACCAGTCCGGGTACTTTCGGTGGCGTTTTCACGGGACTGTGCTTTCAATTATTAAGAGTTCATGTTTACAGAGCTCAGATTTGGTGTCTAAAGCCTTGGAATGACGAGAATAGTTTTTATGTTTACAATTTAGGAGGATTGGCTTTGGCGGTTTTTTTTGTGTGAATCAGTTAAAATGGTGGCGGTTACAGTAAATACTTCTAAGCAAACTGTCTAATTGTGGTTAAACTCTTAAAATACACAATGATAGTCCCCAGAAATGATTAAGTACGTGTAATGAACACCTCAAGTACACGTAAATAGATTCTTACTACATTTACTGTCGAATTCAATCACGGAGGTTTCGAGTGGAAAGCTGTGAAATGACGTAATTCTGGTAATGTTTACCAGTCCGGGTACTTTCGGTGGCGTTTTCACGGGACTGTGCTTTCAATTATTAAGAGTTCATGTTTACAGAGCTCAGATTTGGTGTCTAAAGCCTTGGAATGACGAGAATAGTTTTTATGTTTACAATTTAGGAGGATTGGCTTTGGCGTGTTTTTTGTGTGAATCAGTTAAAATGGTGGCGGTTCCAGTAAATACTTCTAAGCAAACTGTCTAATTGTGGTAAAACTGTTAAAATACACAATGAGAGTTACCAGAAATGATTAAGAACGTGTAATAAACACCTCAAGTACACGTAAATAGATTCTTACTAAATTTACTGTCGAATTCAATCACGGAGGTTTCCAGTGGAAAGCTGTGAAATGACGAAAATACTGGTTATATTTACAACTCCGGGTACTTCGGGTGGCGTTTTCACGGGACTTTGCTTTCAAATATTAAGAGTTCATGTTTACAGAGCTCAGAATTGGTGTCTAAAGCCTTGAAATGACGAGAATAGTTTTTATGTTTACAATTTAGGAGGATGGGCTTTGGCGTTTTTTTTGTGTGAATCAGTTAAAATGGTGGCGGTTCCAGTAAACAGTTCTAAGCAAACTGTCTAATTGTGGTAAAACTATTAACATACACAATGAGAGTTCCCGGAAATGATTAAGAACGTGTAATAAACATCTCAAGTACACGTAAATAGATTCTTACTACCTTTACTGTCGAATTTAATCACGGAGGTTTCGAGTGGAAAGCTGTGAAATGACGTAATTCTGGTAATGTTTACCAGTCCGGGTACTTTCGGTGGCGTTTTCACGGGACTGTGCTTTCAATTATTAAGAGTTCATGTTTACAGAGCTCAGATTTGGTGTCTAAAGCCTTGGAATGACGAGAATAGTTTTTATGTTTACAATTTAGGAGGATTGGCTTTTGCGTTTTTTTTGTGTGAATCAGTTAAAATGGTGGCGGTTACAGTAAATACTTCTAAGCAAACTGTCTAATTGTGGTTAAACTCTTAAAATACACAATGATAGTCCCCAGAAATGAATAAGAAAGTGTAATGAACACCTCAAGTACACGTAAATAGATTCTTACTACATTTACTGTCGAATTCAATCACGGAGGTTTCCCTTGGAAAGCTGTGAAATGACGAAAGTACTGGTTATATTTACAACTACGGGTATTTCGGGTGGCGTTTTCACGGGACTTTGCTTTCAAATATTAAGAGTTCATGTTTACAGAGCTCAGAATTGGTGTCTAAAGCCTTGGAATGAGGAGAATATTGTTTATGTTTACAATTTAGGAGGATTGGCTTCGGCGCTTTTTTGTGCCTATCATTTAAAATGGTGACGGTTCCAGGAACTACTTCTAAGCAAACTGTCCAATTGTGGTAAAACTGTTAAAATACACAATGAGAGTTACCAGAAATGATTAAGAACGTTTAATAAACACCTCAAGGACCTGTAAATAGATTCTTACTACATTTACTGTCGAATTCAATCACGGAGGTTTCGAGTGGAAAGCTTTGAAATGCCGTAATTCTGGTAATGTTTACAAGTCGGGGTACTTTGTGTGGCGTTTTCATGGGACTGTGCTTTCAATTATTAAGAGTTCATGTTTACAGAGCTCAGATTTGGTGTCTAAAGCCTTGGAATGACGAGAATAGTTTTTATGTTTACAATTTAGGAGGATTGGCTTTGTCGTTTCTTTGTGTGAATCAGTTAAAATGGTGGCAGTTCCAGTAAATACTTCTAAGCAAACTGTCTAACTGTGGTTAAACTCTTAAAATACACAATGATAGTCCCCAGAAATGATTAAGAACGTGTAATGAACACCTCAAGTACACGTAAATAGATTCTTACTACCTTTACTGTCGAATTCAATCACGGAGGTTTCCAGTGGAAAGCTGTGAAATGACGTAATTCTGGTAATGTTTACAAGTCCGGGTACTTTGGGTGGCGCTTTCACGGGACTGTGCTTTCAATTATTAAGAGTTCATGTTTACAGAGCTCAGATTTGGTGTCTAAAGCCTTGGAATGACGAGAATAGTTTTTATGTTTACAATTTAGGAGGATTGGCTTTGGCGTGTTTTTTGTGTGAATCAGTTAAAATGGTGGAGGTTCCAGTAAATACTTCTAAGCAAACTGTCTAATTGTGGTAAAACTGTTAAAATACACAATGAGAGTTACCAGAAATGATTAAGAACGTGTAATAAACACCTCAAGTACACGTAAATAGATTCTTACTAAATTTACTGTCGAATTCAATCACGGAGGTTTCCAGTGGAAAGCTGTGAAATGACGAAAATACTGGTTATATTTACAACTCCGGGTACTTCGGGTGGCTTTTTCACGGGACTTTGCTTTCAAATATTAAGAGTTCATGTTTACAGAGCTCAGAATTGGTGTCTAAAGCCTTGGAATGACGAGAATAGTTTTTATGTTTACAATTTAGGAGGATGGGCTTTGGCGTTTTTTTTGTGTGAATCAGTTAAAATGGTGGCGGTTCCAATAAACAGTTCTAAGCAAACTGTCTAATTGTGGTAAAACTATTAACATACACAATGAGAGTTCCCGGAAATGATTAAGAACGTGTAATAAACACCTCAAGTACACGTAAATAGATTCTTACTACCTTTACTGTCGAATTTAATCACGGAGGTTTCGAGTGGAAAGCTGTGAAATGACGTAATTCTGGTAATGTTTACCAGTCCGGGTACTTTCGGTGGCGTTTTCACGGGACTGTGCTTTCAATTATTAAGAGTTCATGTTTACAGAGCTCAGATTTGGTGTCTAAAGCCTTGGAATGATGAGAATAGTTTTTATGTTTACAATTTAGGAGGATTGGCTTTTGCGTTTTTTTTGTGTGAATCAGTTAAAATGGTGGCGGTTACAGTAAATACTTCTAAGCAAACTGTCTAATTGTGGTTAAACTCTTAAAATACACAATGATAGTCCCCAGAAATGAATAAGAAAGTGTAATGAACACCTCAAGTACACGTAAATAGATTCTTACTACATTTACTGTCGAATTCAATCACGGAGGTTTCCCTTGGAAAGCTGTGAAATGACGAAAGTACTGGTTATATTTACAACTACGGGTATTTCGGGTGGCGTTTTCACGGGACTTTGCTTTCAAATATTAAGAGTTCATGTTTACAGAGCTCAGAATTGGTGTCTAAAGCCTTGGAATGAGGAGAATATTGTTTATGTTTACAATTTAGGAGGATTGGCTTCGGCGCTTTTTTGTGCCTATCATTTAAAATGGTGACGGTTCCAGGAACTACTTCTAAGCAAACTGTCCAATTGTGGTAAAACTGTTAAAATACACAATGAGAGTTACCAGAAATGATTAAGAACGTTTAATAAACACCTCAAGGACCTGTAAATAGATTCTTACTACATTTACTGTCGAATTCAATCACGGAGGTTTCGAGTGGAAAGCTTTGAAATGCTGTAATTCTGGTAATGTTTACAAGTCGGGGTACTTTGTGTGGCGTTTTCACGGGACTGTGCTTTCAATTATTAAGAGTTCATGTTTACAGAGCTCAGATTTGGTGTCTAAAGCCTTGGAATGACGAGAATAGTTTTTATGTTTACAATTTAGGAGGATTGGCTTTGTCGTTTCTTTGTGTGAATCAGTTAAAATGGTGGCAGTTCCAGTAAATACTTCTAAGCAAACTGTCTAACTGTAGTTAAACTCTTAAAATACACAATGATAGTCCCCAGAAATGATTAAGAACGTGTAATGAACACCTCAAGTACACGTAAATAGATTCTTACTACCTTTACTGTCGAATTCAATCACGGAGGTTTCCAGTGGAAAGCTGTGAAATGACGTAATTCTGGTAATGTTTACAAGTCCGGGTACTTTGGGTGGCGCTTTCACGGGACTGTGCTTTCAATTATTAAGAGTTCATGTTTACAGAGCTCAGATTTGGTGTCTAAAGCCTTGGAATGACGAGAATAGTTTTTATGTTTACAATTTAGGAGGATTGGCTTTGGCGTGTTTTTTGTGTGAATCAGTTAAAATGGTGGAGGTTCCAGTAAATACTTCTAAGCAAACTGTCTAATTGTGGTAAAACTGTTAAAATACACAATGAGAGTTACCAGAAATGATTAAGAACGTGTAATAAACACCTCAAGTACACGTAAATAGATTCTTACTAAATTTACTGTCGAATTCAATCACGGAGGTTTCCAGTGGAAAGCTGTGAAATGACGAAAATACTGGTTATATTTACAACTCCGGGTACTTCGGGTGGCTTTTTCACCGGACTTTGCTTTCAAATATTAAGAGTTCATGTTTACAGAGCTCAGAATTGGTGTCTAAAGCCTTGGAATGACGAGAATAGTTTTTATGTTTACAATTTAGGAGGATGGGCTTTGGCGTTTTTTTTGTGTGAATCAGTTAAAATGGTGGCGGTTCCAATAAACAGTTCTAAGCAAACTGTCTAATTGTGGTAAAACTATTAACATACACAATGAGAGTTCCCGGAAATGATTAAGAACGTGTAATAAACACCTCAAGTACACGTAAATACATTCTTACTACCTTTACTGTCGAATTTAATCACGGAGGTTTCGAGTGGAAAGCTGTGAAATGACGTAATTCTGGTAATGTTTACCAGTCCGGGTACATTCGGTGGCGTTTTCACGGGACTGTGCTTTCAATTATTAAGAGTTCATGTTTACAGAGCTCAGATTTGGTGTCTAAAGCCTTGGAATGACGAGAATAGTTTTTATGTTTACAATTTAGGAGGATTGGCTTTTGCGTTTTTTTTGTGTGAATCAGTTAAAATGGTGGCGGTTACAGTAAATACTTCTAAGCAAACTGTCTAATTGTGGTTAAACTCTTAAAATACACAATGATAGTCCCCTGAAATGAATAAGAAAGTGTAATGAACACCTCAAGTACACGTAAATAGATTCTTACTACATTTACTGTCGAATTCAATCACGGAGGTTTCCCTTGGAAAGCTGTGAAATGACGAAAGTACTGGTTATATTTACAACTACGGGTATTTCGGGTGGCGTTTTCACGGGACTTTGCTTTCAAATATTAAGAGTTCATGTTTACAGAGCTCAGAATTGGTGTCTAAAGCCTTGGAATGAGGAGAATATTGTTTATGTTTACAATTTAGGAGGATTGGCTTCGGCGCTTTTTTGTGCCTATCATTTAAAATGGTGACGGTTCCAGGAACTACTTCTAAGCAAACTGTCCAATTGTGGTAAAACTGTTAAAATACACAATGAGAGTTACCAGAAATGATTAAGAACGTTTAATAAACACCTCAAGGACCTGTAAATAGATTCTTACTACATTTACTGTCGAATTCAATCACGGAGGTTTCGAGTGGAAAGCTTTGAAATGCCGTAATTCTGGTAATGTTTACAAGTCGGGGTACTTTGTGTGGCGTTTTCACGGGACTGTGCTTTCAATTATTAAGAGTTCATGTTTACAGAGCTCAGATTTGGTGTCTAAAGCCTTGGAATGACGAGAATAGTTTTTATGTTTACAATTTAGGAGGATTGGCTTTGTCGTTTCTTTGTGTGAATCAGTTAAAATGGTGGCAGTTCCAGTAAATACTTCTAAGCAAACTGTCTAACTGTGGTTAAACTCTTAAAATACACAATGAGAGTTACCAGAAATGATTAAGAACGTGTAATAAACACCTCAAGTACACGTAAATAGATTCTTACTAAATTTACTGTCGAATTCAATCACGGAGGTTTCCAGTGGAAAGCTGTGAAATGACGAAAATACTGGTTATATTTACAACTCCGGGTACTTCGGGTGGCTTTTTCACGGGACTTTGCTTTCAAATATTAAGAGTTCATGTTTACAGAGCTCAGAATTGGTGTCTAAAGCCTTGGAATGACGAGAATAGTTTTTATGTTTACAATTTAGGAGGATGGGCTTTGGCGTTTTTTTTGTGTGAATCAGTTAAAATGGTGGCGGTTCCAATAAACAGTTCTAAGCAAACTGTCTAATTGTGGTAAAACTATTAACATACACAATGAGAGTTCCCGGAAATGATTAAGAACGTGTAATAAACACCTCAAGTACACGTAAATAGATTCTTACTACCTTTACTGTCGAATTTAATCACGGAGGTTTCGAGTGGAAAGCTGTGAAATGATGTAATTCTGGTAATGTTTACCAGTCCGGGTACTTTCGGTGGCGTTTTCACGGGACTGTGCTTTCAATTATTAAGAGTTCATGTTTACAGAGCTCAGATTTGGTGTCTAAAGCCTTGGAATGACGAGAATAGTTTTTATGTTTACAATTTAGGAGGATTGGCTTTGGCGTTTTTTTTTGTGTGAATCAGTTAAAATGGTGGCGGTTACAGTAAATACTTCTAAGCAAACTGTCTAATTGTGGTTAAACTCTTAAAATACACAATGATAGTCCCCAGAAATGATTAAGTACGTGTAATGAACACCTCAAGTACACGTAAATAGATTCTTACTACATTTACTGTCGAATTCAATCACGGAGGTTTCGAGTGGAAAGCTGTGAAATGACGTAATTCTGGTAATGTTTACCAGTCCGGGTACTTTCGGTGGCGTTTTCACGGGACTGTGCTTTCAATTATTAAGAGTTCATGTTTACAGAGCTCAGATTTGGTGTCTAAAGCCTTGGAATGACGAGAATAGTTTTTATGTTTACAATTTAGGAGGATTGGCTTTGGCGTGTTTTTTGTGTGAATCAGTTAAAATGGTGGCGGTTCCAGTAAATACTTCTAAGCAAACTGTCTAATTGTGGTAAAACTGTTAAAATACACAATGAGAGTTACCAGAAATGATTAAGAACGTGTAATAAACACCTCAAGTACACGTAAATAGATTCTTACTAAATTTACTGTCGAATTCAATCACGGAGGTTTCCAGTGGAAAGCTGTGAAATGACGAAAATACTGGTTATATTTACAACTCCGGGTACTTCGGGTGGCGTTTTCACGGGACTTTGCTTTCAAATATTAAGAGTTCATGTTTACAGAGCTCAGAATTGGTGTCTAAAGCCTTGAAATGACGAGAATAGTTTTTATGTTTACAATTTAGGAGGATGGGCTTTGGCGTTTTTTTTGTGTGAATCAGTTAAAATGGTGGCGGTTCCAGTAAACAGTTCTAAGCAAACTGTCTAATTGTGGTAAAACTATTAACATACACAATGAGAGTTCCCGGAAATGATTAAGAACGTGTAATAAACATCTCAAGTACACGTAAATAGATTCTTACTACCTTTACTGTCGAATTTAATCACGGAGGTTTCGAGTGGAAAGCTGTGAAATGACGTAATTCTGGTAATGTTTACCAGTCCGGGTACTTTCGGTGGCGTTTTCACGGGACTGTGCTTTCAATTATTAAGAGTTCATGTTTACAGAGCTCAGATTTGGTGTCTAAAGCCTTGGAATGACGAGAATAGTTTTTATGTTTACAATTTAGGAGGATTGGCTTTTGCGTTTTTTTGTGTGAATCAGTTAAAATGGTGGCGGTTACAGTAAATACTTCTAAGCAAACTGTCTAATTGTGGTTAAACTCTTAAAATACACAATGATAGTCCCCAGAAATGAATAAGAAAGTGTAATGAACACCTCAAGTACACGTAAATAGATTCTTACTACATTTACTGTCGAATTCAATCACGGAGGTTTCCCTTGGAAAGCTGTGAAATGACGAAAGTACTGGTTATATTTACAACTACGGGTATTTCGGGTGGCGTTTTCACGGGACTTTGCTTTCAAATATTAAGAGTTCATGTTTACAGAGCTCAGAATTGGTGTCTAAAGCCTTGGAATGAGGAGAATATTGTTTATGTTTACAATTTAGGAGGATTGGCTTCGGCGCTTTTTTGTGCCTATCATTTAAAATGGTGACGGTTCCAGGAACTACTTCTAAGCAAACTGTCCAATTGTGGTAAAACTGTTAAAATACACAATGAGAGTTACCAGAAATGATTAAGAACGTTTAATAAACACCTCAAGGACCTGTAAATAGATTCTTACTACATTTACTGTCGAATTCAATCACGGAGGTTTCGAGTGGAAAGCTTTGAAATGCCGTAATTCTGGTAATGTTTACAAGTTGGGGTACTTTGTGTGGCGTTTTCACGGGACTGTGCTTTCAATTATTAAGAGTTCATGTTTACAGAGCTCAGATTTGGTGTCTAAAGCCTTGGAATGACGAGAATAGTTTTTATGTTTACAATTTAGGAGGATTGGCTTTGTCGTTTCTTTGTGTGAATCAGTTAAAATGGTGGCAGTTCCAGTAAATACTTCTAAGCAAACTGTCTAACTGTGGTTAAACTCTTAAAATACACAATGATAGTCCCCAGAAATGATTAAGAACGTGTAATGAACACCTCAAGTACACGTAAATAGATTCTTACTACCTTTACTGTCGAATTCAATCACGGAGGTTTCCAGTGGAAAGCTGTGAAATGACGTAATTCTGGTAATGTTTACAAGTCCGGGTACTTTGGGTGGCGCTTTCACGGGACTGTGCTTTCAATTATTAAGAGTTCATGTTTACAGAGCTCAGATTTGGTGTCTAAAGCCTTGGAATGACGAGAATAGTTTTTATGTTTACAATTTAGGAGGATTGGCTTTGGCGTGTTTTTTGTGTGAATCAGTTAAAATGGTGGAGGTTCCAGTAAATACTTCTAAGCAAACTGTCTAATTGTGGTAAAACTGTTAAAATACACAATGAGAGTTACCAGAAATGATTAAGAACGTGTAATAAACACCTCAAGTACACGTAAATAGATTCTTACTAAATTTACTGTCGAATTCAATCACGGAGGTTTCCAGTGGAAAGCTGTGAAATGACGAAAATACTGGTTATATTTACAACTCCGGGTACTTCGGGTGGCGTTTTCACGGGACTTTGCTTTCAAATATTAAGAGTTCATGTTTACAGAGCTCAGAATTGGTGTCTAAAGCCTTGAAATGACGAGAATAGTTTTTATGTTTACAATTTAGGAGGATGGGCTTTGGCGTTTTTTTTGTGTGAATCAGTTAAAATGGTGGCGGTTCCAGTAAACAGTTCTAAGCAAACTGTCTAATTGTGGTAAAACTATTAACATACACAATGAGAGTTCCCGGAAATGATTAAGAACGTGTAATAAACATCTCAAGTACACGTAAATAGATTCTTACTACCTTTACTGTCGAATTTAATCACGGAGGTTTCGAGTGGAAAGCTGTGAAATGACGTAATTCTGGTAATGTTTACCAGTCCGGGTACTTTCGGTGGCGTTTTCACGGGACTGTGCTTTCAATTATTAAGAGTTCATGTTTACAGAGCTCAGATTTGGTGTCTAAAGCCTTGGAATGACGAGAATAGTTTTTATGTTTACAATTTAGGAGGATTGGCTTTTGCGTTTTTTTTGTGTGAATCAGTTAAAATGGTGGCGGTTACAGTAAATACTTCTAAGCAAACTGTCTAATTGTGGTTAAACTCTTAAAATACACAATGATAGTCCCCAGAAATGAATAAGAAAGTGTAATGAACACCTCAAGTACACGTAAATAGATTCTTACTACATTTACTGTCGAATTCAATCACGGAGGTTTCCCTTGGAAAGCTGTGAAATGACGAAAGTACTGGTTATATTTACAACTACGGGTATTTCGGGTGGCGTTTTCACGGGACTTTGCTTTCAAATATTAAGAGTTCATGTTTACAGAGCTCAGAATTGGTGTCTAAAGCCTTGGAATGAGGAGAATATTGTTTATGTTTACAATTTAGGAGGATTGGCTTCGGCGCTTTTTTGTGCCTATCATTTAAAATGGTGACGGTTCCAGGAACTACTTCTAAGCAAACTGTCCAATTGTGGTAAAACTGTTAAAATACACAATGAGAGTTACCAGAAATGATTAAGAACGTTTAATAAACACCTCAAGGACCTGTAAATAGATTCTTACTACATTTACTGTCGAATTCAATCACGGAGGTTTCGAGTGGAAAGCTTTGAAATGCCGTAATTCTGGTAATGTTTACAAGTTGGGGTACTTTGTGTGGCGTTTCCACGGGACTGTGCTTTCAATTATTAAGAGTTCATGTTTACAGAGCTCAGATTTGGTGTCTAAAGCCTTGGAATGACGAGAATAGTTTTTATGTTTACAATTTAGGAGGATTGGCTTTGTCGTTTCTTTGTGTGAATCAGTTAAAATGGTGGCAGTTCCAGTAAATACTTCTAAGCAAACTGTCTAACTGTGGTTAAACTCTTAAAATACACAATGATAGTCCCCAGAAATGATTAAGAACGTGTAATGAACACCTCAAGTACACGTAAATAGATTCTTACTACCTTTACTGTCGAATTCAATCACGGAGGTTTCCAGTGGAAAGCTGTGAAATGACGTAATTCTGGTAATGTTTACAAGTCCGGGTACTTTGGGTGGCGCTTTCACGGGACTGTGCTTTCAATTATTAAGAGTTCATGTTTACAGAGCTCAGATTTGGTGTCTAAAGCCTTGGAATGACGAGAATAGTTTTTATGTTTACAATTTAGGAGGATTGGCTTTGGCGTGTTTTTTGTGTGAATCAGTTAAAATGGTGGAGGTTCCAGTAAATACTTCTAAGCAAACTGTCTAATTGTGGTAAAACTGTTAAAATACACAATGAGAGTTACCAGAAATGATTAAGAACGTGTAATAAACACCTCAAGTACACGTAAATAGATTCTTACTAAATTTACTGTCGAATTCAATCACGGAGGTTTCCAGTGGAAAGCTGTGAAATGACGAAAATACTGGTTATATTTACAACTCCGGGTACTTCGGGTGGCTTTTTCACGGGACTTTGCTTTCAAATATTAAGAGTTCATGTTTACAGAGCTCATAATTGGTGTCTAAATCCTTGAAATGACGAGAATAGTTTTTATGTTTACAATTTAGGAGGATGGGCTTTGGCGTTTTTTTTGTGTGAATCAGTTAAAATGGTGGCGGTTCCAATAAACAGTTCTAAGCAAACTGTCTAATTGTGGTAAAACTATTAACATACACAATGAGAGTTCCCGGAAATGATTAAGAACGTGTAATAAACACCTCAAGTACACGTAAATAGATTCTTACTACCTTTACTGTCGAATTTAATCACGGAGGTTTCGAGTGGAAAGCTGTGAAATGACGTAATTCTGGTAATGTTTACCAGTCCGGGTACTTTCGGTGGCGTTTTCACGGGACTGTGCTTTCAATTATTAAGAGTTCATGTTTACAGAGCTCAGATTTGGTGTCTAAAGCCTTGGAATGACGAGAATAGTTTTTATGTTTACAATTTAGGAGGATTGGCTTTGGCGTTTTTTTTTGTGTGAATCAGTTAAAATGGTGGCGGTTACAGTAAATACTTCTAAGCAAACTGTCTAATTGTGGTTAAACTCTTAAAATACACAATGATAGTCCCCAGAAATGATTAAGTACGTGTAATGAACACCTCAAGTACACGTAAATAGATTCTTACTACATTTACTGTCGAATTCAATCACGGAGGTTTCCCTTGGAAAGCTGTGAAATGACGAAAATACTGGTTATATTTACAACTCCGGGTATTTCGGGTGGCGTTTTCACGTGACTTTGCTTTCAAATATTAAGAGTTCATGTTTACAGAGCTCAGAATTGGTGTCTAAAGCCTTGGAATGAGGAGAATATTGTTTATGTTTACAATTTAGGAGGATTGGCTTCGGCGCTTTTTTGTGCCTATCATTTAAAACGGTGACGGTTCCAGGAACTACTTCTAAGCAAACTGTCTAATTGTGGTAAAACTGTTAAAATACACAATGAGAGTTCCCAGAAATGATTAAGAACGTTTAATAAACACCTCAAGGACCTGTAAATAGATTCTTACTACATTTACTGTCGAATTCAATCACGGAGGTTTCGAGTGGAAAGCTGTGAAATGCCGTAATTCTGGTAATGTTTACAAGTCGGGGTACTTTGTGTGGCGTTTTCACGGGACTGTGCTTTCAATTATTAAGAGTTCATGTTTACAGAGCTCAGATTTGGTGTCTAAAGCCTTGGAATCACGAGAATAGTTTTTATGTTTACAATTTAGGAGGATTGGCTTTGGCGTTTCTTTGTGTGAATCAGTTAAAATGGTGGCAGTTCCAGTAAATACTTCTAAGCAAACTGTCTAATTGTGGTTAAACTCTTAAAATACACAATGATAGTCCCCAGAAATGATTAAGAACGTGTAATGAACACCTCAAGTACACGTAAATAGATTCTTACTACCTTTACTGTCAAATTCAATCACGGAGGTTTCCAGTGGAAAGCTGTGAAATGACGTAATTCTGGTAATGTTTACAAGTCCGGGTACTTTGGGTGGCGCTTTCACGGGACTGTGCTTTCAATTATTAAGAGTTCATGTTTACAGAGGTCAGATTTGGTGTCTAAAGCCTTGGAATGACGAGAATAGTTTTTATGTTTACAATTTAGGAGGATTGGCTTTGTCGTTTCTTTGTGTGAATCAGTTAAAATGGTGGCGGTTCCAGTAAATACTTCTAAGCAAACTGTCTAATTGTGGTAAAACTGTTAAAATACACAATGAGAGTTACCAGAAATGATTAAGGACGTGTAATAAACACCTCAAGTACACGTAAATAGATTCTTACTTCATTTACTGTCGAATTCAATCACCGAGGTTTCCAGTGGAAAGCTGTGAAATGACGAAAATACTGGTAATGTTTACAAGTACGGGTACTTCTGGTGGCGTTTTCACGGGACTGTGCTTTCAAATATTAAGAGTTCATGTTTACAGAGCTCAGATTTGGTGTCTAAAGCCTTGGAATGACGAGAATAGTTTTTATGTTTACAATTTAGGAGGATTGGCTTTGTCGTTTCTTTGTGTGAATCAGTTAAAATGGTGGCGGTTCCAGTAAATACTTCTAAGCAAACTGTCTAATTGTGGTAAAACTGTTAAAATACACAATGAGAGTTACCAGAAATGATTAAGGACGTGTAATAAACACCTCAAGTACACGTAAATAGATTCTTACTACATTTACTGTCGAATTCAATCACGGAAGTTTCGAGTGGAAAGCTGTGAAATGCCGTAATTCTGGTAATGTTTACAAGTCGGGGTACTTTGTGTGGCGTTTTCACAGGACTGTGCTTTCAATTATTAAGAGTTCATGTTTACAGAGCTCAGATTTGGTGTCTAAAGCCTTGGAATGACGAGAATAGTTTTTATGTTTACAATTTAGGAGGATTGGCTTTGTCGTTTCTTTGTGTGAATCAGTTAAAATGGTGGCAGTTCCAGTAAATACTTCTAAGCAAACTGTCTAATTGTGGTTAAACTCTTAAAATACACAATGATAGTCCCCAGAAATGATTAAGAACGTGTAATGAACACCTCAAGTACACGTAAATAGATTCTTACTACCTTTACTGTCGAATTCAATCACGGAGGTTTCCAGTGGAAAGCTGTGAAATGACGTAATTCTGGTAATGTTTACAAGTCCGGGTACTTTGGGTGGCGCTTTCACGGGACTGTGCTTTCAATTATTAAGAGTTCATGTTTACAGAGGTCAGATTTGGTGTCTAAAGCCTTGGAATGACGAGAATAGTTTTTATGTTTACAATTTAGGAGGATTGGCTTTGTCGTTTCTTTGTGTGAATCAGTTAAAATGGTGGCGGTTCCAGTAAATACTTCTAAGCAAACTGTCTAATTGTGGTAAAACTGTTAAAATACACAATGAGAGTTCCCAGAAATGATTAAGAACGTTTAATAAACACCTCAAGGACCTGTAAATAGATTCTTACTACATTTACTGTCGAATTCAATCACGGAGGTTTCGAGTGGAAAGCTGTGAAATGCCGTAATTCTGGTAATGTTTACAAGTCGGGGTACTTTGTGTGGCGTTTTCACGGGACTGTGCTTTCAATTATTAAGAGTTCATGTTTACAGAGCTCAGATTTGGTGTCTAAAGCCTTGGAATCACGAGAATAGTTTTTATGTTTACAATTTAGGAGGATTGGCTTTGGCGTTTCTTTGTGTGAATCAGTTAAAATGGTGGCAGTTCCAGTAAATACTTCTAAGCAAACTGTCTAATTGTGGTTAAACTCTTAAAATACACAATGATAGTCCCCAGAAATGATTAAGAACGTGTAATGAACACCTCAAGTACACGTAAATAGATTCTTACTACCTTTACTGTCAAATTCAATCACGGAGGTTTCCAGTGGAAAGCTGTGAAATGACGTAATTCTGGTAATGTTTACAAGTCCGGGTACTTTGGGTGGCGCTTTCACGGGACTGTGCTTTCAATTATTAAGAGTTCATGTTTACAGAGGTCAGATTTGGTGTCTAAAGCCTTGGAATGACGAGAATAGTTTTTATGTTTACAATTTAGGAGGATTGGCTTTGTCGTTTCTTTGTGTGAATCAGTTAAAATGGTGGCGGTTCCAGTAAATACTTCTAAGCAAACTGTCTAATTGTGGTAAAACTGTTAAAATACACAATGAGAGTTACCAGAAATGATTAAGGACGTGTAATAAACACCTCAAGTACACGTAAATAGATTCTTACTTCATTTACTGTCGAATTCAATCACCGAGGTTTCCAGTGGAAAGCTGTGAAATGACGAAAATACTGGTAATGTTTACAAGTACGGGTACTTCTGGTGGCGTTTTCACGGGACTGTGCTTTCAAATATTAAGAGTTCATGTTTACAGAGCTCAGATTTGGTGTCTAAAGCCTTGGAATGACGAGAATAGTTTTTATGTTTACAATTTAGGAGGATTGGCTTTGTCGTTTCTTTGTGTGAATCAGTTAAAATGGTGGCGGTTCCAGTAAATACTTCTAAGCAAACTGTCTAATTGTGGTAAAACTGTTAAAATACACAATGAGAGTTACCAGAAATGATTAAGGACGTGTAATAAACACCTCAAGTACACGTAAATAGATTCTTACTACATTTACTGTCGAATTCAATCACGGAAGTTTCGAGTGGAAAGCTGTGAAATGCCGTAATTCTGGTAATGTTTACAAGTCGGGGTACTTTGTGTGGCGTTTTCACAGGACTGTGCTTTCAATTATTAAGAGTTCATGTTTACAGAGCTCAGATTTGGTGTCTAAAGCCTTGGAATGACGAGAATAGTTTTTATGTTTACAATTTAGGAGGATTGGCTTTGTCGTTTCTTTGTGTGAATCAGTTAAAATGGTGGCAGTTCCAGTAAATACTTCTAAGCAAACTGTCTAATTGTGGTTAAACTCTTAAAATACACAATGATAGTCCCCAGAAATGATTAAGAACGTGTAATGAACACCTCAAGTACACGTAAATAGATTCTTACTACCTTTACTGTCGAATTCAATCACGGAGGTTTCCAGTGGAAAGCTGTGAAATGACGTAATTCTGGTAATGTTTACAAGTCCGGGTACTTTGGGTGGCGCTTTCACGGGACTGTGCTTTCAATTATTAAGAGTTCATGTTTACAGAGGTCAGATTTGGTGTCTAAAGCCTTGGAATGACGAGAATAGTTTTTATGTTTACAATTTAGGAGGATTGGCTTTGTCGTTTCTTTGTGTGAATCAGTTAAAATGGTGGCGGTTCCAGTAAATACTTCTAAGCAAACTGTCTAATTGTGGTAAAACTGTTAAAATACACAATGAGAGTTACCAGAAATGATTAAGGACGTGTAATAAACATCTCAAGTACACGTAAATAGATTCTTACTTCATTTACTGTCGAATTCAATCACCGAGGTTTCCAGTGGAAAGCTGTGAAATGACGAAAATACTGGTAATGTTTACAAGTACGGGTACTTCTGGTGGCGTTTTCACGGGACTGTGCTTTCAAATATTAAGAGTTCATGTTTACAGAGCTCAGAATTGGTGTCTAAAGCCTTGGAATGAGGAGAATATTGTTTATGTTTACAATTTAGGAGGATTGGCTTCGGCGCTTTTTTGTGCCTATCATTTAAAATGGTGACGGTTCCAGGAACTACTTCTAAGCAAACTGTCTAATTGTGGTAAAACTGTTAAAATACACAATGAGAGTTACCAGAAATGATTAAGAACGTTTAATAAACACCTCAAGTACACATAAATAGATTCTTACTACATTTACTGTCGAATTTAATCACGGAGGTTTCGAGTGGAAAGCTGTGAAATGACGTAATTCTGGTAATGTTTACCAGTCCGGGTACTTTCGGTGGCGTTTTCACGGGACTGTGCTTTCAATTATTAAGAGTTCATGTTTACAGAGCTCAGATTTGGTGTCTAAAGCCTTGGAATGACGAGAATAGTTTTTATGTTTACAATTTAGGAGGATTGGCTTTGGCGTTTTTTTTGTGTGAATCAGTTAAAATGGTGGCGGTTCCAGTAAATACTTCTAAGCAAACTGTCTAATTGTGGTTAAACTCTTAAAATACACAATGATAGTCCCCAGAAATGATTAAGAACGTGTAATGAACACCTCAAGTACACGTAAATAGATTCTTACTACCTTTACTGTCGAATTCAATCACGGAGGTTTCCCTTGGATGCTGTGAAATGACGAAAATACTGGTTATATTTACAACTCCGGGTACTTCTGAAGGCGTTTTCACGGGACGGTGCTTTCAAATATTAAGAGTTCATGTTTACAGAGCTCAGATTTGGTGTCTAAAGCCTTGGAATGACGAGAATAGTTTTTATGTTTACAATTTAGGAGGATTGGCTTTGTCGTTTCTTTGTGTGAATCAGTTAAAATGGTGGCGGTTCCAGTAAATACTTCTAAGCAAACTGTCTAATTGTGGTAAAACTGTTAAAATACACAATGAGAGTTACCAGAAATGATTAAGAACGTGTAATAAACACCTCAAGTACACGTAAATAGATTCTTACCACATTTACTGTCGAATTCAATCACGGAGGTTTCGAGTGGAAAGCTGTGAAATGACGTAATTCTGGTAATGTTTACAAGTCCGGGTACTTTGGGTGGCGTTTTCACGGGACTGTGCTTTCAAATATTAAGAGTTCATGTTTACAGAGCTCAGATTTGGTGTCTAAAGCCTTGGAATGACGAGAATAGTTTTTATGTTTACAATTTAGGAGGATTGGCTTTGTCGTTTCTTTGTGTGAATCAGTTAAAATGGTGGCGGTTCCAGTAAATACTTCTAAGCAAACTGTCTAATTGTGGTAAAACTGTTAAAATACACAATGAGAGTTACCAGAAATGATTAAGAACGTTTAATAAACACCTCAAGTACACATAAATAGATTCTTACTACATTTACTGTCGAATTTAATCACGGAGGTTTCGAGTGGAAAGCTGTGAAATGACGTAATTCTGGTAATGTTTACCAGTCCGGGTACTTTCGGTGGCGTTTTCACGGGACTGGGCTTTCAATTATTAAGAGTTCATGTTTACAGACCTCAGATTTGGTGTCTAAAGCCTTGGAATGACGAGAATAGTTTTTATGTTTACAATTTAGGAGGATTGGCTTTGGCGTTTTTTTTGTGTGAATCAGTTAAAATGGTGGCGTTTCCAGTAAATACTTCTAAGCAAACTGTCTAATTGTGGTTAAACTCTTAAAATACACAATGATAGTCCCCAGAAATGATTAAGAACGTGTAATGAACACCTCAAGTACACGTAAATAGATTCTTACTTCATTTACTGTCGAATTCAATCACCGAGGTTTCCAGTGGAAAGCTGTGAAATGACGAAAATACTGGTAATGTTTACAAGTACGGGTACTTCTGGTGGCGTTTTCACGGGACTGTGCTTTAAAATATTAAGAGTTCATGTTTACAGAGCTCAGATTTGGTGTCTAAAGCCTTGGAATGAGGAGAATAGTTTTTATGTTTACAATTTAGGAGGATTGGCTTTGTCGTTTCTTTGTTTGAATCAGTTAAAATGGTGGCGGTTCCAGTAAATACTTCTAAGCAAACTGTCTAATTGTGGTAAAACTGTTAAAATACACAATGAGAGTTCCCAGAAATGATTAAGAACGTTTAATAAACACCTCAAGGACCTGTAAATAGATTCTTACTACATTTACTGTCGAATTCAATCACGGAGGTTTCGAGTGGAAAGCTGTGAAATGCCGTAATTCTGGTAATGTTTACAAGTCGGGGTACTTTGTGTGGCGTTTTCACGGGACTGTGCTTTCAATTATTAAGAGTTCATGTTTACAGAGCTCAGATTTGGTGTCTAAAGCCTTGGAATCACGAGAATAGTTTTTATGTTTACAATTTAGGAGGATTGGCTTTGGCGTTTCTTTGTGTGAATCAGTTAAAATGGTGGCAGTTCCAGTAAATACTTCTAAGCAAACTGTCTAATTGTGGTTAAACTCTTAAAATACACAATGATAGTCCCCAGAAATGATTAAGAACGTGTAATGAACACCTCAAGTACACGTAAATAGATTCTTACTACCTTTACTGTCAAATTCAATCACGGAGGTTTCCAGTGGAAAGCTGTGAAATGACGTAATTCTGGTAATGTTTACAAGTCCGGGTACTTTGGGTGGCGCTTTCACGGGACTGTGCTTTCAATTATTAAGAGTTCATGTTTACAGAGGTCAGATTTGGTGTCTAAAGCCTTGGAATGACGAGAATAGTTTTTATGTTTACAATTTAGGAGGATTGGCTTTGTCGTTTCTTTGTGTGAATCAGTTAAAATGGTGGCGGTTCCAGTAAATACTTCTAAGCAAACTGTCTAATTGTGGTAAAACTGTTAAAATACACAATGAGAGTTACCAGAAATGATTAAGGACGTGTAATAAACACCTCAAGTACACGTAAATAGATTCTTACTTCATTTACTGTCGAATTCAATCACCGAGGTTTCCAGTGGAAAGCTGTGAAATGACGAAAATACTGGTAATGTTTACAAGTACGGGTACTTCTGGTGGCGTTTTCACGGGACTGTGCTTTCAAATATTAAGAGTTCATGTTTACAGAGCTCAGATTTGGTGTCTAAAGCCTTGGAATGAGGAGAATAGTTTTTATGTTTACAATTTAGGAGGATTGGCTTTGTCGTTTCTTTGTGTGAATCAGTTAAAATGGTGGCGGTTCCAGTAAATACTTCTAAGCAAACTGTCTAATTGTGGTAAAACTGTTAAAATACACAATGAGAGTTACCAGAAATGATTAAGGACGTGTAATAAACACCTCAAGTACACGTAAATAGATTCTTACTACATTTACTGTCGAATTCAATCACGGAAGTTTCGAGTGGAAAGCTGTGAAATGCCGTAATTCTGGTAATGTTTACAAGTCGGGGTACTTTGTGTGGCGTTTTCACAGGACTGTGCTTTCAATTATTAAGAGTTCATGTTTACAGAGCTCAGATTTGGTGTCTAAAGCCTTGGAATGATGAGAATAGTTTTTATGTTTACAATTTAGGAGGATTGGCTTTGTCGTTTCTTTGTGTGAATCAGTTAAAATGGTGGCAGTTCCAGTAAATACTTCTAAGCAAACTGTCTAATTGTGGTTAAACTCTTAAAATACACAATGATAGTCCCCAGAAATGATTAAGAACGTGTAATGAACACCTCAAGTACACGTAAATAGATTCTTACTACCTTTACTGTCGAATTCAATCACGGAGGTTTCCAGTGGAAAGCTGTGAAATGACGTAATTCTGGTAATGTTTACAAGTCCGGGTACTTTGGGTGGCGCTTTCACGGGACTGTGCTTTCAATTATTAAGAGTTCATGTTTACAGAGGTCAGATTTGGTGTCTAAAGCCTTGGAATGACGAGAATAGTTTTTATGTTTACAATTTAGGAGGATTGGCTTTGTCGTTTCTTTGTGTGAATCAGTTAAAATGGTGGCGGTTCCAGTAAATACTTCTAAGCAAACTGTCTAATTGTGGTAAAACTGTTAAAATACACAATGAGAGTTACCAGAAATGATTAAGGACGTGTAATAAACATCTCAAGTACACGTAAATAGATTCTTACTTCATTTACTGTCGAATTCAATCACCGAGGTTTCCAGTGGAAAGCTGTGAAATGACGAAAATACTGGTAATGTTTACAAGTACGGGTACTTCTGGTGGCGTTTTCACGGGTCTGTGCTTTCAAATATTAAGAGTTCATGTTTACAGAGCTCAGAATTGGTGTCTAAAGCCTTGGAATGAGGAGAATATTGTTTATGTTTACAATTTAGGAGGATTGTCTTCGGCGCTTTTTTGTGCCTATCATTTAAAATGGTGACGGTTCCAGGAACTACTTCTAAGCAAACTGTCTAATTGTGGTAAAACTGTTAAAATACACAATGAGAGTTACCAGAAATGATTAAGAACGTTTAATAAACACCTCAAGTACACATAAATAGATTCTTACTACATTTACTGTCGAATTTAATCACGGAGGTTTCGAGTGGAAAGCTGTGAAATGACGTAATTCTGGTAATGTTTACCAGTCCGGGTACTTTCGGTGGCGTTTTCACGGGACTGTGCTTTCAATTATTAAGAGTTCATGTTTACAGAGCTCAGATTTGGTGTCTAAAGCCTTGGAATGACGAGAATAGTTTTTATGTTTACAATTTAGGAGGATTGGCTTTGGCGTTTTTTTTGTGTGAATCAGTTAAAATGGTGGCGGTTCCAGTAAATACTTCTAAGCAAACTGTCTAATTGTGGTTAAACTCTTAAAATACACAATGATAGTCCCCAGAAATGATTAAGAACGTGTAATGAACACCTCAAGTACACGTAAATAGATTCTTACTACCTTTACTGTCGAATTCAATCACGGAGGTTTCCCTTGGAAAGCTGTGAAATGACGAAAATACTGGTTATATTTACAACTCCGGGTACTTCTGAAGGCGTTTTCACGGGACGGTGCTTTCAAATATTAAGAGTTCATGTTTACAGAGCTCAGATTTGGTGTCTAAAGCCTTGGAATGACGAGAATAGTTTTTATGTTTACAATTTAGGAGGATTGGCTTTGTCGTTTCTTTGTGTGAATCAGTTAAAATGGTGGCGGTTCCAGTAAATACTTCTAAGCAAACTGTCTAATTGTGGTAAAACTGTTAAAATACACAATGAGAGTTACCAGAAATGATTAAGAACGTGTAATAAACACCTCAAGTACACGTAAATAGATTCTTACCACATTTACTGTCGAATTCAATCACGGAGGTTTCGAGTGGAAAGCTGTGAAATGACGTAATTCTGGTAATGTTTACAAGTCCGGGTACTTTGGGTGGCGTTTTCACGGGACTGTGCTTTCAAATATTAAGAGTTCATGTTTACAGAGCTCAGATTTGGTGTCTAAAGCCTTGGAATGACGAGAATAGTTTTTATGTTTACAATTTAGGAGGATTGGCTTTGTCGTTTCTTTGTGTGAATCAGTTAAAATGGTGGCGGTTCCAGTAAATACTTCTAAGCAAACTGTCTAATTGTGGTAAAACTGTTAAAATACACAATGAGAGTTACCAGAAATGATTAAGAACGTTTAATAAACACCTCAAGTACACATAAATAGATTCTTACTACATTTACTGTCGAATTTAATCACGGAGGTTTCGAGTGGAAAGCTGTGAAATGACGTAATTCTGGTAATGTTTACCAGTCCGGGTACTTTCGGTGGCGTTTTCACGGGACTGTGCTTTCAATTATTAAGCGTTCATGTTTACAGAGCTCAGATTTGGTGTCTAAAGCCTTGGAATGACGAGAATAATTTTTATGTTTACAATTTAGGAGGATTGGCTTTGGCGTTTTTTTTGTGTGAATCAGTTAAAATGGTGGCGGTTCCAGTAAATACTTCTAAGCAAACTGTCTAATTGTGGTTAAACTCTTAAAATACACAATGATAGTCCCCAGAAATGATTAAGAACGTGTAATGAACACCTCAAGTACACGTAAATAGATTCTTACTTCATTTACTGTCGAATTCAATCACCGAGGTTTCCAGTGGAAAGCTGTGAAATGACGAAAATACTGGTAATGTTTACAAGTACGGGTACTTCTGGTGGCGTTTTCACGGGACTGTGCTTTCAAATATTAAGAGTTCATGTTTACAGAGCTCAGATTTGGTGTCTAAAGCCTTGGAATGACGAGAATAGTTTTTATGTTTACAATTTAGGAGGATTGGCTTTGTCGTTTCTTTGTGTGAATCAGTTAAAATGGTGGCGGTTCCAGTAAATACTTCTAAGCAAACTGTCTAATTGTGGTAAAACTGTTAAAATACACAATGAGAGTTACCAGAAATGATTAAGGATGTGTAATAAACACCTCAAGTACACGTAAATAGATTCTTACTACATTTACTGTCGAATTCAATCACGGAAGTTTCGAGTGGAAAGCTGTGAAATGCCGTAATTCTGGTAATGTTTACAAGTCGGGGTACTTTGTGTGGCGTTTTCACGGGACTGTGCTTTCAATTATTAAGAGTTCATGTTTACAGAGCTCAGATTTGGTGTCTAAAGCCTTGGAATGACGAGAATAGTTTTTATGTTTACAATTTAGGAGGATTGGCTTTGTCGTTTCTTTGTGTGAATCAGTTAAAATGGTGGCAGTTCCAGTAAATACTTCTAAGCAAACTGTCTAATTGTGGTTAAACTCTTAAAATACACAATGATAGTCCCCAGAAATGATTAAGAACGTGTAATGAACACCTCAAGTACACGTAAATAGATTCTTACTACCTTTACTGTCGAATTCAATCACGGAGGTTTCCAGTGGAAAGCTGTGAAATGACGTAATTCTGGTAATGTTTACAAGTCCGGGTACTTTGGGTGGCGCTTTCACGGGACTGTGCTTTCAATTATTAAGAGTTCATGTTTACAGAGGTCAGATTTGGTGTCTAAAGCCTTGGAATGACGAGAATAGTTTTTATGTTTACAATTTAGGAGGATTGGCTTTGTCGTTTCTTTGTGTGAATCAGTTAAAATGGTGGCGGTTCCAGTAAATACTTCTAAGCAAACTGTCTAATTGTGGTAAAACTGTTAAAATACACAATGAGAGTTACCAGAAATGATTAAGGACGTGTAATAAACATCTCAAGTACACGTAAATAGATTCTTACTTCATTTACTGTCGAATTCAATCACCGAGGTTTCCAGTGGAAAGCTGTGAAATGACGAAAATACTGGTAATGTTTACAAGTACGGGTACTTCTGGTGGCGTTTTCACGGGACTGTGCTTTCAAATATTAAGAGTTCATGTTTACAGAGCTCAGAATTGGTGTCTAAAGCCTTGGAATGAGGAGAATATTGTTTATGTTTACAATTTAGGAGGATTGGCTTCGGCGCTTTTTTGTGCCTATCATTTAAAATGGTGACGGTTCCAGGAACTACTTCTAAGCAAACTGTCTAATTGTGGTAAAACTGTTAAAATACACAATGAGAGTTACCGGAAATGATTAAGAACGTTTAATAAACACCTCAAGTACACATAAATAGATTCTTACTACATTTACTGTCGAATTTAATCACGGAGGTTTCAAGTGGAAAGCTGTGAAATGACGTAATTCTGGTAATGTTTACCAGTCCGGGTACTTTCGGTGGCGTTTTCACGGGACTGTGCTTTCAATTATTAAGAGTTCATGTTTACAGAGCTCAGATTTGGTGTCTAAAGCCTTGGAATGACGAGAATAGTTTTTATGTTTACAATTTAGGAGGATTGGCTTTGGCGTTTTTTTTGTGTGAATCAGTTAAAATGGTGGCGGTTCCAGTAAATACTTCTAAGCAAACTGTCTAATTGTGGTTAAACTCTTAAAATACACAATGATAGTCCCCAGAAATGATTAAGAACGTGTAATGAACACCTCAAGTACACGTAAATAGATTCTTACTACCTTTACTGTCGAATTCAATCACGGAGGTTTCCCTTGGAAAGCTGTGAAATGACGAAAATACTGGTTATATTTACAACTCCGGGTACTTCTGAAGGCGTTTTTACGGGACGGTGCTTTCAAATATTAAGAGTTCATGTTTACAGAGCTCAGATTTGGTGTCTAAAGCCTTGGAATGACGAGAATAGTTTTTATGTTTACAATTTAGGAGGATTGGCTTTGTCGTTTCTTTGTGTGAATCAGTTAAAATGGTGGCGGTTCCAGTAAATACTTCTAAGCAAACTGTCTAATTGTGGTAAAACTGTTAAAATACACAATGAGAGTTACCAGAAATGATTAAGAACGTGTAATAAACACCTCAAGTACACGTAAATAGATTCTTACCACATTTACTGTCGAATTCAATCACGGAGGTTTCGAGTGGAAAGCTGTGAAATGACGTAATTCTGGTAATGTTTACAAGTCCGGGTACTTTGGGTGGCGTTTTCACGGGACTGTGCTTTCAAATATTAAGAGTTCATGTTTACAGAGCTCAGATTTGGTGTCTAAAGCCTTGGAATGACGAGAATAGTTTTTATGTTTACAATTTAGGAGGATTGGCTTTGTCGTTTCTTTGTGTGAATCAGTTAAAATGGTGGCGGTTCCAGTAAATACTTCTAAGCAAACTGTCTAATTGTGGTAAAACTGTTAAAATACACAATGAGAGTTACCAGAAATGATTAAGAACGTTTAATAAACACCTCAAGTACACATAAATAGATTCTTACTACATTTACTGTCGAATTTAATCACGGAGGTTTCGAGTGGAAAGCTGTGAAATGACGTAATTCTGGTAATGTTTACCAGTCCGGGTACTTTCGGTGGCGTTTTCACGGGACTGTGCTTTCAATTATTAAGAGTTCATGTTTACAGAGCTCAGATTTGGTGTCTAAAGCCTTGGAATGACGAGAATAGTTTTTATGTTTACAATTTAGGAGGATTGGCTTTGGCGTTTTTTTTGTGTGAATCAGTTAAAATGGTGGCGGTTCCAGTAAATACTTCTAAGCAAACTGTCTAATTGTGGTTAAACTCTTAAAATACACAATGATAGTCCCCAGAAATGATTAAGAACGTGTAATGAACACCTCAAGTACACGTAAATAGATTCTTACTTCATTTACTGTCGAATTCAATCACCGAGGTTTCCAGTGGAAAGCTGTGAAATGACGAAAATACTGGTAATGTTTACAAGTACGGGTACTTCTGGTGGCGTTTTCACGGGACTGTGCTTTCAAATATTAAGAGTTCATGTTTACAGAGCTCAGATTTGGTGTCTAAAGCCTTGGAATGAGGAGAATAGTTTTTATGTTTACAATTTAGGAGGATTGGCTTTGTCGTTTCTTTGTGTGAATCAGTTAAAATGGTGGCGGTTCCAGTAAATACTTCTAAGCAAACTGTCTAATTGTGGTTAAACTCTTAAAATACACAATGATAGTCCCCAGAAATGATTAAGAACGTGTAATGAACACCTCAAGTACACGTAAATAGATTCTTACTACCTTTACTGTCGAATTCAATCACGGAGGTTTCCAGTGGAAAGCTGTGAAATGACGTAATTCTGGTAATGTTTACAAGTCCGGGTACTTTGGGTGGCGCTTTCACGGGACTGTGCTTTCAATTATTAAGAGTTCATGTTTACAGAGGTCAGATTTGGTGTCTAAAGCCTTGGAATGACGAGAATAGTTTTTATGTTTACAATTTAGGAGGATTGGCTTTGTCGTTTTTTTTGTGTGAATCAGTTAAAATGGTGGCGGTTCCAGTAAATACTTCTAAGCAAACTGTCTAATTGTGGTAAAACTGTTAACATACACAATGAGAGTTACCAGAAATGATTAAGAACGTGTAATAAACATCTCAAGTACACGTAAATAGATTCTTACTACCTTTACTGTCGAATTCAATCACGGAGGTTTCCCTTGGAAAGCTGTGAAATGAGGAAAATACTGGTAATGTTTACAAGTCCGGGTACTTCTGGTGGCGTTTTCACGGGACTGTGCTTTCAAATATTAAGAGTTCATGTTTACAGAGCTCAGAATTGGTGTCTAAAGCCTTGGAATGAGGAGAATATTGTTTATGTTTACAATTTAGGAGGATTGGCTTCGGCGCTTTTTTGTGCCTATCATTTAAAATGGTGACGGTTCCAGGAACTACTTCTAAGCAAACTGTCTAATTGTGGTAAAACTGTTAAAATACACAATGAGAGTTACCAGAAATGATTAAGAACGTGTAATAAACACCTCAAGTACACATAAATAGATTCTTACTACATTTACTGTCGAATTTAATCACGGAGGTTTCAAGTGGAAAGCTGTGAAATGACGTAATTCTGGTAATGTTTACCAGTCCGGGTACTTTCGGTGGCGTTTTCACGGGACTGTGCTTTCAATTATTAAGAGTTCATGTTTACAGAGCTCAGATTTGGTGTCTAAAGCCTTGGAATGACGAGAATAGTTTTTATGTTTACAATTTAGGAGGATTGGCTTTGGCGTTTTTTTTGTGTGAATCAGTTAAAATGGTGGCGGTTCCAGTAAATACTTCTAAGCAAACTGTCTAATTGTGGTTAAACTCTTAAAATACACAATGATAGTCCCCAGAAATGATTAAGAACGTGTAATGAACACCTCAAGTACACGTAAATAGATTCTTACTACCTTTACTGTCGAATTCAATCACGGAGGTTTCCCTTGGAAAGCTGTGAAATGACGAAAATACTGGTTATATTTACAACTCCGGGTACTTCTGAAGGCGTTTTCACGGGACGGTGCTTTCAAATATTAAGAGTTCATGTTTACAGAGCTCAGATTTGGTGTCTAAAGCCTTGGAATGACGAGAATAGTTTTTATGTTTACAATTTAGGAGGATTGGCTTTGTCGTTTTTTTTGTGTGAATCAGTTAAAATGGTGGCGGTTCCAGTAAATACTTCTAAGCAAACTGTCTAATTGTGGTAAAACTGTTAAAATACACAATGAGAGTCCCCAGAAATGATTAAGAACGTGTAATAAACACCTCAAGTACACGTAAATAGATTCTTACCACATTTACTGTCGAATTCAATCACGGAGGTTTCGAGTGGAAAGCTGTGAAATGACGTAATTCTGGTAATGTTTACAAGTCCGGGTACTTCTGGTGGCGTTTTCACGGGACTGTGCTTTCAAATATTAAGAGTCCATGTTTACAGAGCTCAGATTTGGTGTCTAAAGCCTTGGAATGAGGAGAATAGTTTTTATGTTTACAATTTAGGAGGATTGGCTTTGTCGTTTCTTTGTGTGAATCAGTTAAAATGATGGCGGTTCCAGTAAATACTTCTAAGCAAACTGTCTAATTGTGGTAAAACTGTTAAAATACACAATGAGAGTTACCAGAAATGATTAAGAACGTTTAATAAACACCTCAAGTACACATAAATAGATTCTTACTACATTTACTGTCGAATTTAATCACGGAGGTTTCGAGTGGAAAGCTGTGAAATGACGTAATTCTGGTAATGTTTACCAGTCCGGGTACTTTCGGTGGCGTTTTCACGGGACTGTGCTTTCAATTATTAAGAGTTCATGTTTACAGAGGTCAGATTTGGTGTCTAAAGCCTTGGAATGACGAGAATAGTTTTTATGTTTACAATTTAGGAGGATTGGCTTTGTCGTTTCTTTGTGTGAATCAGTTAAAATGGTGGCGGTTCCAGTAAATACTTCTAAGCAAACTGTCTAATTGTGGTAAAACTGTTAAAATACACAATGAGAGTTACCAGAAATGATTAAGGACGTGTAATGAACATCTCAAGTACACGTAAATAGATTCTTACTTCATTTACTGTCGAATTCAATCACGGAGGTTTCCAGTGGAAAGCTGCGAAATGACCAAAATACTGGTTATATTTAAAACTCCGGGTATTTCGGGTGGCGTTTTCACGGGACTTTGCTTTCAAATATTAAGAGTTCATGTTTACAGAGCTCAGAATTGGTGTCTAAAGCCTTGGAATGAGGAGAATATTGTTTATGTTTACAATTTAGGAGGATTGGCTTCGGCGCTTTTTTGTGCCTATCATTTAAAATGGTGACGGTTCCAGGAACTACTTCTAAGCAAACTGTCTAATTGTGGTAAAACTGTTAAAATACACAATGAGAGTTCCCAGAAATGATTAAGAACGTTTAATAAACACCTCAAGGACCTGAAATAGATTCTTACTACATTTACTGTCGAATTCAATCACGGAGGTTTCGAGTGGAAAGCTGTGAAATGCCGTAATTCTGGTAATGTTTACAAGTCGGGGTACTTTGTGTGGCGTTTTCACGGGACTCTGCTTTCAATTATTAAGAGTTCATGTTTACAGAGCTCAGATTTGGTGTCTAAAGCCTTGGAATGACGAGAATAGTTTTTATGTTTACAATTTAGGAGGATTGGCTTTGGCGTTTTTTTTGTGTGAATCAGTTAAAATGGTGGCGGTTCCAGTAAATACTTCTAAGCAAACTGTCTAATTGTGGTAAAACTATTAACATACACAATGATAGTCCCCGGAAATGATTAAGAACGTGTAATGAACACCTCAAGTACACGTAAATAGATTCTTACTACCTTTACTGTCGAATTCAATCACGGAGGTTTCCAGTGGAAAGCTGTGAAATGACGAAAATACTGGTTATATTTACAACTCCGGGTACTTCTGGTGGCGTTTTCACGGGACGGTGCTTTCAAATATTAAGAGTTCATGTTTACAGAGCTCAGATTTGGTGTCTAAAGCCTTGGAATGACGAGAATAGTTTTTATGTTTACAATTTAGGAGGATTGGCTTTGTCGTTTCTTTGTGTGAATCAGTTAAAATGGTGGCGGTTCCAGTAAATACTTCTAAGCAAACTGTCTAATTGTGGTAAAACTGTTAAAATACACAATGAGAGTTACCAGAAATGATTAAGAACGTGTAATAAACACCTCAAGTACACGTAAATAGATTCTTACCACATTTACTGTCGAATTCAATCACGGAGGTTTCGAGTGGAAAGCTGTGAAATGACGAAAATAATGGTTATATTTACAACTCCGGGTACTTCGGGTGGCATTTTCACGGGACTTTGCTTTCAAATATTAAGAGTTCATGTTTACAGAGCTCAGAATTGGTGTCTAAAGCCTTGGAATGAGGAGAATATTGTTTATGTTTACAATTTAGGAGGATTGGCTTCGGCGCTTTTTTGTGCCTATCATTTAAAATGGTGACGGTTCCAGGAACTACTTCTAAGCAAACTGTCCAATTGTGGTAAAACTGTTAAAATACACAATGAGAGTTCCCAGAAATGATTAAGAACGTTTAATAAACACCTCAAGGACCTGAAATAGATTCTTACTACATTTACTGTCGAATTCAATCACGGAGGTTTCGAGTGGAAAGCTGTGAAATGCCGTAATTCTGGTAATGTTTACAAGTCGGGGTACTTTGTGTGGCGTTTTCACGGGACTGTGCTTTCAATTATTAAGAGTTCATGTTTACAGAGCTCAGATTTGGTGTCTACAGCCTTGGAATGACGAGAATAGTTTTTATGTTTACAATTTAGGAGGATTGGCTTTGTCGTTTCTTTGTGTGAATCAGTTAAAATGGTGGCGGTTCCAGTAAATACTTCTAAGCAAACTGTCTAATTGTGGTAAAACTGTTAAAATACACAATGATAGTCCCCAGAAATGATTAAGAACGTGTAATAAACACCTCAAGTACACGTAAATAGATTCTTACTACATTTACTGTCGAATTCAATCACGGAGGTTTCGAGTGGAAAGCTGTGAAATGACGTAATTCTGGTAATGTTTACAAGTCCGGGTACTTTGGGTGGCGCTTTCACGGGACTGTGCTTTCAATTATTAAGAGTTCATGTTTACAGAGCTCAGATTTGGTGTCTAAAGCCTTGGAATGACGAGAATAGTTTTTATGTTTACAATTTAGGAGGATTGGCTTTGGCGTGTTTTTTGTGTGAATCAGTTAAAATGGTGGCGGTTCCAGTAAATACTTCTAAGCAAACTGTCTAATTGTGGTAAAACTGTTAAAATACACAATGAGAGTTACCAGAAATGATTAAGAACGTGTAATAAACACCTCAAGTACACGGAAATAGATTCTTACTAAATTTACTGTCGAATTCAATCACGGAGGTTTCCAGTGGAAAGCTGTGAAATGACGAAAATACTGGTTATATTTACAACTCCGGGTACTTCGGGTGGCGTTTTCACGGGACTTTGCTTTCAAATATTAAGAGTTCATGTTTACAGAGCTCAGAATTGGTGTCTAAAGCCTTGGAATGACGAGAATAGTTTTTATGTTTACAATTTAGGAGGATGGGCTTTGGCGTTTTTTTTGTGTGAATCAGTTAAAATGGTGGCGGTTCCAGTAAACAGTTCTAAGCAAACTGTCTAATTGTGGTAAAACTATTAACATACACAATGAGAGTTCCCGGAAATGATTAAGAACGTGTAATAAACATCTCAAGTACACGTAAATAGATTCTTACTACCTTTACTGTCGAATTCAATCACGGAGGTTTCCAGTGGAAAGCTGTGAAATGACGAAAATACTGGTAATGTTTACAAGTACGGGTACTTCTGGTGGCGTTTTCACGGGACTGTGCTTTCAAATATTAAGAGTTCATGTTTACAGAGCTCAGAATTGGTGTCTAAAGCCTTGGAATGAGGAGAATATTGTTTATGTTTACAATTTAGGAGGATTGGCTTTGGCGTTTCTTTGTGTGAATCAGTTAAAATGGTGGCGGTTCCAGTAAATACTTCTAAGCAAACTGTCTAATTGTGGTAAAACTGTTAAAATACACAATGAGAGTTACCAGAAATGATTAAGAACGTGTAATAAACACCTCAAGTACACGTAAATAGATTCTTACTACATTTACTGTCGAATTCAATCACGGAGGTTTCCCTTGGAAAGCTGTGAAATGACGAAAATAATGGTTATATTTACAACTCCGGGTACTTCGGGTGGCGTTTTCACGGGACTTTGCTTTCAAATATTAAGAGTTCATGTTTACAGAGCTCAGATTTGGTGTCTAAAGCCTTGGAATGACGAGAATAGTTTTTATGTTTACAATTTAGGAGGATTGGCTTTGTTGTTTCTTTGTGTGAATCAGTTAAAATGGTGGCGGTTCCAGTAAATACTTCTAAGCAAACTGTCTAATTGTGGTAAAACTGTTAAAATACACAATGAGAGTTACCAGAAATGATTAAGAACGTGTAAAAAACACCTCAAGTACACGTAAATAGATTCATACCACATTTACTGTCGAATTCAATCACGGAGGTTTCGAGTGGAAAGCTGTGAAATGACGTAATTCTGGTAATGTTTACAAGTCCGGGTACTTTGGGTGGCGTTTTCACGGGACTGTGCTTTCAAATATTAAGAGTTCATGTTTACAGAGCTCAGATTTGGTGTCTAAAGCCTTGGAATGACGAGAATAGTTTTTATGTTTACAATTTTGGAGGATTGGCTTTGTCGTTTCTTTGTGTGAATCAGTTAAAATGGTGGCGGTTCCAGTAAATACTTCTAAGCAAACTGTCTAATTGTGGTAAAACTGTTAAAATACACAATGAGAGTTACCAGAAATGATTAAGAACGTGTAATAAACACCTCAAGTACACATAAATAGATTCTTACTACATTTACTGTCGAATTTAATCACGGAGGTTTCGAGTGGAAAGCTGTGAAATGATGTAATTCTGGTAATGTTTACCAGTCCGGGTACTTTGGGTGGCGTTTTGACGGGACTGTGCTTTCAATTATTAAGAGTTCATGTTTACAGAGCTCAAATTTGGTGTCTAAAGCCTTGGAATGACGAGAATAGTTTTTATGTTTACAATTTAGGAGGATTGGCTTTGGCGTTTTTTTTTGTGTGAATCAGTTAAAATGGTGGCGGTTCCAGTAAATACTTCTAAGCAAACTGTCTAATTGTGGTTAAACTCTTAAAATACACAATGATAGTCCCCAGAAATGATTAAGAACGTGTAATGAACACCTCAAGTACACGTAAATAGATTCTTACTACCTTTACTGTCGAATTCAATCACGGAGGTTTCCAGTGGAAAGCTGCGAAATGACCAAAATACTGGTTATATTTAAAACTCCGGGTATTTCGGGTGGCGTTTTCACGGGACTTTGCTTTCAAATATTAAGAGTTCATGTTTACAGAGCTCAGAATTGGTGTCTAAAGCCTTGGAATGAGGAGAATATTGTTTATGTTTACAATTTAGGAGGATTGGCTTCGGCGCTTTTTTGTGCCTATCATTTAAAATGGTGACGGTTCCAGGAACTACTTCTAAGCAAACTGTCTAATTGTGGTAAAACTGTTAAAATACACAATGAGAGTTCCCAGAAATGATTAAGAACGTTTAATAAACACCTCAAGGACCTGAAATAGATTCTTACTACATTTACTGTCGAATTCAATCACGGAGGTTTCGAGTGGAAAGCTGTGAAATGCCGTAATTCTGGTAATGTTTACAAGTCGGGGTACTTTGTGTGGCGTTTTCACGGGACTGTGCTTTCAATTATTAAGAGTTCATGTTTACAGAGCTCAGATTTGGTGTCTAAAGCCTTGGAATGACGAGAATAGTTTTTATGTTTACAATTTAGGAGGATTGGCTTTGGCGTTTCTTTGTGTGAAGCAGTTAAAATGGTGGCAGTTCCAGTAAATACTTCTAAGCAAACTGTCTAATTGTGGTTAAACTCTTAAAATACACAATGATAGTCCCCAGAAATGATTAAGAACGTGTAATGAACACCTCAAGTACACGGAAATAGATTCTTACTACCTTTACTGTCGAATTCAATCACGGAGGTTTCCAGTGGAAAGCTGTGAAATGACGAAAATACTGGTAATGTTTACAAGTACGGGTACTTCTGGTGGCGTTTTCACGGGACTGTGCTTTCAAATATTAAGAGTTCATGTTTACAGAGCTCAGAATTGGTGTCTAAAGCCTTGGAATGAGGAGAATATTGTTTATGTTTACAATTTAGGAGGATTGGCTTTGTCGTTTCTTTGTGTGAATCAGTTAAAATGGTGGCGGTTCCAGTAAATACTTCTAAGCAAACTGTCTAATTGTGGTAAAACTGTTAAAATACACAATGAGAGTTACCAGAAATGATTAAGAACGTTTAATAAACACCTCAAGGACCTGTAAATAGATTCTTACTACATTTACTGTCGAATTCAATCACGGAGGTTTCCCTTGGAAAGCTGTGAAATGACGAAAATAATGGTTATATTTACAACTCCGGGTACTTCGGGTGGCGTTTTCACGGGACTTTGCTTTCAAATATTAAGAGTTCATGTTTACAGAACTCAGAATTGGTGTCTAAAGCCTTGGAATGACGAGAATAATTTTTATGTTTACAATTTAGGAGGATTGGCTTTGGCGTGTTTTTTGTGTGAATCAGTTAAAATGGTGGCGGTTCCAGTAAATACTTCTAAGCAAACTTTCTAACTGTGGTAAAACTGTTAACATACACAATGAGAGTTCCCAGAAATGATTAAGAACGTTTAATAAACACCTCAAGGACCTGAAATAGATTCTTACTACATTTACTGTCGAATTCAATCACGGAGGTTTCGAGTGGAAAGCTGTGAAATGCCGTAATTCTGGTAATGTTTACAAGTCGGGGTACTTTGTGTGCCGTTTTCACGGGACTGTGCTTTCAATTATTAAGAGTTCATGTTTACAGAGCTCAGATTTGGTGTCTAAAGCCTTGGAATGACGAGAATAGTTTTTATGTTTACAATTTAGGAGGATTGGCTTTGTTGTTTCTTTGTGTGAATCAGTTAAAATGGTGGCAGTTCCAGTAAATACTTCTAAGCAAACTGTCTAATTGTGGTTAAACTCTTAAAATACACAATGAGAGTTCACAGAAATGATTAAGAACGTGTAATGAACACCTCAAGTACACCTAAATAGATTCTTACTACCTTTACTGTTGAATTCAATCACGGAGGTTTCCAGTGGAAAGCTGTGAAATGACGAAAATACTGGTAATGTTTACAAGTACGGGTACTTCTGGTGGCGTTTTCACGGGACTGTGCTTTCAAATATTAAGAGTTCATGTTTACAGAGCTCAGATTTGGTGTCTAAAGCCTTGGAATGACGAGCATAGTTTTTATGTTTACAATTTAGGAGGATTGGCTTTGTCGTTTCTTTGTGTGAATCAGTTAAAATGGTGGCGGTTCCAGTAAATACTTCTAAGCAAACTGTCTAATTGTGGTAAAACTGTTAAAATACACAATGAGAGTTACCAGAAATGATTAAGAACGTGTAATAAACACCTCAAGTACACGTAAATAGATTCTTACCACATTTACTGTCGAATTCAATCACGGAGGTTTCGAGTGGAAAGCTGTGAAATGACGTAATTCTGGTAATGTTTACAAGTCCGGGTACTTTGGGTGGCGTTTTCACGGGACTGTGCTTTCAAATATTAAGAGTTCATGTTTACAGAGCTCAGATTTGGTGTCTAAAGCCTTGGAATGACGAGAATAGTTTTTATGTTTACAATTTAGGAGGATTGGCTTTGTCGTTTCTTTGTGTGAATCAGTTAAAATGGTGGCGGTTCCAGTAAATACTTCTAAGCAAACTGTCTAATTGTGGTAAAACTGTTAAAATACACAATGAGAGTTACCAGAAATGATTAAGAACGTGTAAAAAACACCTCAAGTACACGTAAATAGATTCTTACCACATTTACTGTCGAATTCAATCACGGAGGTTTCGAGTGGAAAGCTGTGAAATGACGTAATTCTGGTAATGTTTACAAGTCCGGGTACTTTGGGTGGCGTTTTCACGGGACTGTGCTTTCAAATATTAAGAGTTCATGTTTACAGAGCTCAGATTTGGTGTCTAAAGCCTTGGAATGACGAGAATAGTTTTTATGTTTACAATTTTGGAGGATTGGCTTTGTCGTTTCTTTGTGTGAATCAGTTAAAATGGTGGCGGTTCCAGTAAATACTTCTAAGCAAACTGTCTAATTGTGGTAAAACTGTTAAAATACACAATGAGAGTTACCAGAAATGATTAAGAACGTGTAATAAACACCTCAAGTACACATAAATAGATTCTTACTACATTTACTGTCGAATTTAATCACGGAGGTTTCGAGTGGAAAGCTGTGAAATGACGTAATTCTGGTAATGTTTACCAGTCCGGGTACTTTGGGTGGCGTTTTGACGGGACTGTGCTTTCAATTATTAAGAGTTCATGTTTACAGAGCTCAAATTTGGTGTCTAAAGCCTTGGAATGACGAGAATAGTTTTTATGTTTACAATTTAGGAGGATTGGCTTTGGCGTTTTTTTTGTGTGAATCAGTTAAATGGTGGCGGTTCCAGTAAATACTTCTAAGCAAACTGTCTAATTGTGGTTAAACTCTTAAAATACACAATGATAGTCCCCAGAAATGATTAAGAACGTGTAATGAACACCTCAAGTACACGTAAATAGATTCTTACTACCTTTACTGTCGAATTCAATCACGGAGGTTTCCAGTGGAAAGCTGCGAAATGACCAAAATACTGGTTATATTTAAAACTCCGGGTATTTCGGGTGGCGTTTTCACGGGACTTTGCTTTCAAATATTAAGAGTTCATGTTTACAGAGCTCAGAATTGGTGTCTAAAGCCTTGGAATGAGGAGAATATTGTTTATGTTTACAATTTAGGAGGATTGGCTTCGGCGCTTTTTTGTGCCTATCATTTAAAATGGTGACGGTTCCAGGAACTACTTCTAAGCAAACTGTCTAATTGTGGTAAAACTGTTAAAATACACAATGAGAGTTCCCAGAAATGATTAAGAACGTTTAATAAACACCTCAAGGACCTGAAATAGATTCTTACTACATTTACTGTCGAATTCAATCACGGAGGTTTCGAGTGGAAAGCTGTGAAATGCCGTAATTCTGGTAATGTTTACAAGTCGGGGTACTTTGTGTGGCGTTTTCACGGGACTGTGCTTTCAATTATTAAGAGTTCATGTTTACAGAGCTCAGATTTGGTGTCTAAAGCCTTGGAATGACGAGAATAGTTTTTATGTTTACAATTTAGGAGGATTGGCTTTGGCGTTTCTTTGTGTGAAGCAGTTAAAATGGTGGCAGTTCCAGTAAATACTTCTAAGCAAACTGTCTAATTGTGGTTAAACTCTTAAAATACACAATGATAGTCCCCAGAAATGATTAAGAACGTGTAATGAACACCTCAAGTACACGGAAATAGATTCTTACTACCTTTACTGTCGAATTCAATCACGGAGGTTTCCAGTGGAAAGCTGTGAAATGACGAAAATACTGGTAATGTTTACAAGTACGGGTACTTCTGGTGGCGTTTTCACGGGACTGTGCTTTCAAATATTAAGAGTTCATGTTTACAGAGCTCAGAATTGGTGTCTAAAGCCTTGGAATGAGGAGAATATTGTTTATGTTTACAATTTAGGAGGATTGGCTTTGTCGTTTCTTTGTGTGAATCAGTTAAAATGGTGGCGGTTCCAGTAAATACTTCTAAGCAAACTGCCTAATTGTGGTAAAACTGTTAAAATACACAATGAGAGTTACCAGAAATGATTAAGAACGTTTAATAAACACCTCAAGGACCTGTAAATAGATTCTTACTACATTTACTGTCGAATTCAATCACGGAGGTTTCCCTTGGAAAGCTGTGAAATGACGAAAATAATGGTTATATTTACAACTCCGGGTACTTCGGGTGGCGTTTTCACGGGACTTTGCTTTCAAATATTAAGAGTTCATGTTTACAGAACTCAGAATTGGTGTCTAAAGCCTTGGAATGACGAGAATAATTTTTATGTTTACAATTGAGGAGGATTGGCTTTGGCGTGTTTTTTGTGTGAATCAGTTAAAATGGTGGCGGTTCCAGTAAATACTTCTAAGCAAACTGTCTAACTGTGGTAAAACTGTTAACATACACAATGAGAGTTCCCAGAAATGATTAAGAACGTTTAATAAACACCTCAAGGACCTGAAATAGATTCTTACTACATTTACTGTCGAATTCAATCACGGAGGTTTCGAGTGGAAAGCTGTGAAATGCCGTAATTCTGGTAATGTTTACAAGTCGGGGTACTTTGTGTGCCGTTTTCACGGGACTGTGCTTTCAATTATTAAGAGTTCATGTTTACAGAGCTCAGATTTGGTGTCTAAAGCCTTGGAATGACGAGAATAGTTTTTATGTTTACAATTTAGGAGGATTGGCTTTGTTGTTTCTTTGTGTGAATCAGTTAAAATGGTGGCAGTTCCAGTAAATACTTCTAAGCAAACTGTCTAATTGTGGTTAAACTCTTAAAATACACAATGAGAGTTCACAGAAATGATTAAGAACGTGTAATGAACACCTCAAGTACACGTAAATAGATTCTTACCACATTTACTGTCGAATTTAATCACGGAGGTTTCGAGTGGAAAGCTGTGAAATGACGTAATTCTGGTAATGTTTACAAGTCCGGGTACTTTCGGTGGCGTTTTCACGGGACTGTGCTTTCAATTATTAAGAGTTCATGTTTACAGAGCTCAGATTTGGTGTCTAAAGCCTTGGAATGACGAGAATAGTTTTTATGTTTACAATTTAGGAGGATTGGCTTTGGCGTTTTTTTTGTGTGAATCAGTTAAAATGGTGGCGGTTCCAGTAAATACTTCTAAGCAAACTGTCTAATTGTGGTTAAACTCTTAAAATACACAATGATAGTCCCCAGAAATGATTAAGAACGTGTAATGAACACCTCAAGTACACGTAAATAGATTCTTACTACCTTTACTGTCGAATTCAATCACGGAGGTTTCCAGTGGAAAGCTGAGAAATGACCAAAATACTGGTTATATTTAAAACTCCGGGTATTTCGGGTGGCATTTTCACGGGACTTTGCTTTCAAATATTAAGAGTTCATGTTTACAGAGCTCAGAATTGGTGTCTAAAGCCTTGGAATGAGGAGAATATTGTTTATGTTTACAATTTAGGAGGATTGGCTTCGGCGCTTTTTTGTGCGTATCATTTAAAATGGTGACGGTTCCAGGAACTACTTCTAAGCAAACTGTCTAATTGTGGTAAAACTGTTAAAATACACAATGAGAGTTCCCAGAAATGATTAAGAACGTTTAATAAACACCTCAAGGACCTGAAATAGATTCTTACTACATTTACTGTCGAATTCAATCACGGAGGTTTCGAGTGGAAAGCTGTGAAATGCCGTAATTCTGGTAATGTTTACAAGTCGGGGTACTTTGTGTGGCGTTTTCACGGGACTGTGCTTTCAATTATTAAGAGTTCATGTTTACAGAGCTCAGATTTGGTGTCTAAAGCCTTGGAATGACGAGAATAGTTTTTATGTTTACAATTTAGGAGGATTGGCTTTGGCATTTTTTTTGTGTGAATCAGTTAAAATGGTGGCGGTTCCAGTAAACAGTTCTAAGCAAACTGTCTAATTGTGGTAAAACTATTAACATACACAATGAGAGTTCCCGGAAATGATTAAGAACGTGTAATAAACATCTCAAGTACACGTAAATAGATTCTTACTTCATTTACTGTCGAATTCAATCACCGAGGTTTCCAGTGGAAAGCTGTGAAATGACGAAAATACTGGTAATGTTTACAAGTACGGGTACTACTGGTGGCGTTTTCACGGGACTGTGCTTTCAAATATTAAGAGTTCATGTTTACAGAGCTCAGAATTGGTGTCTAAAGCCTTGGAATGACGAGAATATTGTTTATGTTTACAATTTAGGAGGATTGGCTTTGGCGTGTTTTTTGTGTGAATCAGTTAAAATGGTGGCGGTTCCAGTAAATACTTCTAAGCAAACTGTCTAATTGTGGTTAAACTCTTAAAATACACAATGATAGTCCCCAGAAATGATTAAGAACGTGTAATAAACACCACAAGTACACGTAAATAGATTCTTACTACATTTACTGTCGAATTCAATCACGGAGGTTTCCCTTGGAAAGCTGTGAAATGACGAAAATACTGGTTATATTTACAACTCCGGGTATTTCGGGTGGCGTTTTCACGGGACTTTGCTTTCAAATATTAAGAGTTCATGTTTACAGAGCTCAGAATTGGTGTCTAAAGCCTTGGAATGAGGAGAATATTGTTTATGTTTACAATTTAGGAGGATTGGCTTCGGCGCTTTTTTGTGCCTATCATTTAAAATGGTGACGGTTCCAGGAACTACTTCTAAGCAAACTGTCTAATTGTGGTAAAACTGTTAAAATACACAATGAGAGTTCCCAGAAATGATTAAGAACGTTTAATAAACACCTCAAGGACCTGTAAATAGATTCTTACTACATTTACTGTCGAATTCAATCACGGAGGTTTCGAGTGGAAAGCTGTGAAATGCCGTAATTCTGGTAATGTTTACAAGTCGGGGTACTTTGTGTGGCGTTTTTACGGGACTGTGCTTTCCATTATTAAGAGTTCATGTTTACAGAGCTCAGATTTGGTGTCTAAAGCCTTGGAATGACGAGAATAGTTTTTATGTTTACAATTTAGGAGGATTGGCTTTGTCGTTTCTTTGTGTGAATCAGTTAAAATGGTGGCAGTTCCAGTAAATACTTCTAAGCAAACTGTCTAATTGTGGTTAAACTCTTAAAATACACAATGATAGTCCCCAGAAATGATTAAGAACGTGTAATGAACACCTCAAGTACACGTAAATAGATTCTTACTACCTTTACTGTCGAATTCAATCACGGAGGTTTCCAGTGGAAAGCTGTGAAATGACGTAATTCTGGTAATGTTTACAAGTCCGGGTACGTTGGGTGGCGCTTTCACGGGACTGTGCTTTCAATTATTAAGAGTTCATGTTTACAGAGCTCAGATTTGGTGTCTAAAGCCTTGGAATGACGAGAATAGTTTTTATGTTTACAATTTAGGAGGATTGGCTTTGTCGTTTCTTTGTGTGAATCAGTTAAAATGGTGGCGGTTCCAGTAAATACTTCTAAGCAAACTGTCTAATTGTGGTTAAACTCTTAAAATACACAATGATAGTCCCCAGAAATGATTAAGAACGTGTAATGAACACCTCAAGTACACGTAAATAGATTCTTACTACCTTTACTGTCGAATTCAATCACGGAGGTTTCCAGTGGAAAGCTGTGAAATGACGTAATTCTGGTAATGTTTACAAGTCCGGGTACTTTGGGTGGCGCTTTCACGGGACTGTGCTTTCAATTATTAAGAGTTCATGTTTACAGAGGTCAGATTTGGTGTCTAAAGCCTTGGAATGACGAGAATAGTTTTTATGTTTACAATTTAGGAGGATTGGCTTTGTCGTTTCTTTGTGTGAATCAGTTAAAATGGTGGCGGTTCCAGTAAATACTTCTAAGCAAACTGTCTAATTATGGTAAAACTGTTAAAATAGACAATGAGAGTTACCAGAAATGATTAAGGACGTGTAATAAACATCTCAAGTACACGTAAATAGATTCTTACTTCATTTACTGTCGAATTCAATCACGGAGGTTTCGAGTGGAAAGCTGTGAAATGACGAAAATACTGGTAATGTTTACAAGTACGGGTACTTCTGGTGGCGTTTTCACGGGACTGTGCTTTCAAATATTAAGAGTTCATGTTTACAGAGCTCAGAATTGGTGTCTAAAGCCTTGGAATTAGGAGAATATTGTTTATGTTTACAATTTAGGAGGATTGGCTTCGGCGCTTTTTTGTGCCTATCATTTAAAATGGTGACGGTTCCAGGAACTACTTCTAAGCAAACTGTCTAATTGTGGTAAAACTGTTAAAATACACAATGAGAGTTCCCAGAAATGATTAAGAACGTTTAATAAACACCTCAAGGACCTGTAAATAGATTCTTACTACATTTACTGTCGAATTAAATCACGGAGGTTTCGAGTGGAAAGCTGTGAAATGCCGTAATTCTGGTAGTGTTTACAAGTCGGGGTACTTTGTGTGGCGTTTTCACGGGACTGTGCTTTCAATTATTAAGAGTTCATGTTTACAGAGCTCAGATTTGGTGTCTAAAGCCTTGGAATGACGAGAATAGTTTTTATGTTTACAATTTAGGAGGATTGGCTTTGTCGTTTCTTTGTGTGAATCAGTTAAAATGGTGGCGGTTCCAGTAAATACTTCTAAGCAAACTGTCTAATTGTGGTAAAACTGTTAAAATACACAATGAGAGTTACCAGAAATGATTAAGGACGTGTAATAAACACCTCAAGTACACGTAAATAGATTCTTACTACATTTACTGTCGAATTCAATCACGGAAGTTTCCAGTGGAAAGCTGTGAAATGACGTAATTCTGGTAATGTTTACAAGTCGGGGTACTTTGTGTCGCGTTTTCACGGGACTGTGCTTTCAATTATTAAGAGTTCATGTTTACAGAGCTCAGATTTGGTGTCTAAAGCCTTGGAATGACGAGAATAGTTTTTATGTTTACAATTTAGGAGGATTGGCTTTGTCGTTTCTTTGTGTGAATCAGTTAAAATGGTGGCGTTTCCAGTAAATACTTCTAAGCAAACTGTCTAATTGTGGTAAAACTGTTAAAATACACAATGAGAGTTACCAGAAATGATTAAGAACGTGTAATAAACACCTCAAGTACACGTAAATAGATTCTTACTACATTTACTGTCGAATTCAATCACGGAGGTTTCCCTTGGAAAGCTGTGAAATGACGAAAATACTGGTTATATTTACAACTCCGGGTACTTCTGAAGGCGTTTTCACGGGACGGTGCTTTCAAATATTAAGAGTTCATGTTTACAGAGCTCAGATTTGGTGTCTAAAGCCTTGGAATGACGAGAATAGTTTTTATGTTTACAATTTAGGAGGTTTGGCTTTGTCGTTTCTTTGTGTGAATCAGTTAAAATGGTGGCGGTTCCAGTAAATACTTCTAAGCAATCTGTCTAATTGTGGTAAAACTGTTAAAATACACAATGAGAGTTACCAGAAATGATTAAGAACGTGTAATAAACACCTCAAGTACACGTAAATAGATTCTTACCACATTTACTATCGAATTCAATCACGGAGGTTTCGAGTGGAAAGCTGTGAAATGACGTAATTCTGGTAATGTTTACAAGTCCGGGTACTTTCGGTGGCGTTTTCACGGGACTGTGCTTTCAATTATTAAGAGTTCATGTTTACAGAGCTCAGATTTGGTGTCTAAAGCCTTGGAATGACGAGAATAGTTTTTATGTTTACAATTTAGGAGGATTGGCTTTGTCGTTTCTTTGTGTGAATCAGTTAAAATGGTGGCGGTTCCAGTAAATAGTTCTAAGCAAACTGTCTAATTGTGGTAAAACTGTTAAAATACACAATGAGAGTTACCAGAAATGATTAAGAACGTTTAATAAACACCTCAAGTACACATAAATAGATTCTTACTACATTTACTGTCGAATTTAATCACGGAGGTTTCGAGTGGAAAGCTGTGAAATGACGTAATTCTGGTCATGTTTACCAGTCCGGGTACTTTCGGTGGCGTTTTCACGGGACTGTGCTTTCAATTATTAAGAGTTCATGTTTACAGAGCTCAGATTTGGTGTCTAAAGCCTTGGAATGACGAGAATAGTTTTTATGTTTACAATTTAGGAGGATTGGCTTTGTCGTTTCTTTGTGTGAATCAGTTAAAATGGTGGCGGTTCCAGTAAATACTTCTAAGCAAACTGTCTAATTGTGGTAAAACTGTTAAAATACACAATGAGAGTTACCAGAAATGATTAAGAACGTTTAATAAACACCTCAAGTACACATAAATAGATTCTTACTACATTTACTGTCGAATTTAATCACGGAGGTTTCGAGTGGAAAGCTGTGAAATGACGTAATTCTGGTCATGTTTACCAGTCCGGGTACTTTCGGTGGCGTTTTCACGGGACTGTGCTTTCAATTATTAAGAGTTCATGTTTACAGAGCTCAGATTTGGTGTCTAAAGCCTTGGAATGACGAGAATAGTTTTTATGTTTACAATTTAGGAGGATTGGCTTTGGCGTTTTTTTTGTGTGAATCAGTTAAAATGGTGGCGGTTCCAGTAAATACTTCTAAGCAAACTGTCTAATTGTGGTTAAACTCTTAAAATACACAATGATAGTCCCCAGAAATGATTAAGAACGTGTAATGAACACCTCAAGTACACGTAAATAGATTCTTACTACCTTTACTGTCGAATTCAATCACGGAGGTTTCCAGTGGAAAGCTGCGAAATGACCAAAATACTGGTTATATTTAAAACTCCGGGTATTTCGGGTGGCGTTTTCACGGGACTTTGCTTTCAAATATTAAGAGTTCATGTTTACAGAGCTCAGAATTGGTGTCTAAAGCCTTGGAATGAGGAGAATATTGTTTATGTTTACAATTGAGGAGGATTGGCTTCGGCGCTTTTTTGTGCCTATCATTTAAAATGGTGACGGTTCCAGGAACTACTTCTAAGCAAACTGTCTAATTGTGGTAAAACTGTTAAAATACACAATGAGAGTTCCCAGAAATGATTAAGAACGTTTAATAAACACCTCAAGGACCTGAAATAGATTCTTACTACATTTACTGTCGAATTCAATCACGGAGGTTTAGAGGGGAAAGCTGTGAAATGCCGTAATTCTGGTAATGTTTACAAGTCGGGGTACTTTGTGTGGCGTTTTCACGCGACTCTGCTTTCAATTATTAAGAGTTCATGTTTACAGAGCTCAGATTTGGTGTCTAAAGCCTTGGAATGACGAGAATAGTTTTTATGTTTACAATTTAGGAGGATTGGCTTTGGCGTTTTTTTTGTGTGAATCAGTTAAAATGGTGGCGGTTCCAGTAAACAGTTCTAAGCAAACTGTCTAATTGTGGTAAAACTATTAACATACACAATGAGAGTTCCCGGAAATGATTAAGAACGTGTAATAAACATCTCAAGTACACGTAAATAGATTCTTACTTCATTTACTGTCGAATTCAATCACCGAGGTTTCCAGTGGAAAGCTGTGAAATGACGAAAATACTGGTAATGTTTACAAGTACGGGTACTTCTGGTGGCGTTTTCACGGGACTGTGCTTTCAAATATTAAGAGTTCATGTTTACAGAGCTCAGAATTGGTGTCTAAAGCCTTGGAATGACGAGAATATTGTTTATGTTTACAATTTAGGAGGATTGGCTTTGGCGTGTTTTTTGTGTGAATCAGTTAAAATGGTGGCGGTTCCAGTAAATACTTCTAAGCAAACTGTCTAATTGTGGTAAAACTGTTAAAATACACAATGAGAGTTACCAGAAATGATTAAGAACGTGTAATAAACACCTCAAGTACACGTAAATAGATTCTTACTACATTTACTGTCGAATTCAATCACGGAGGTTTCCCTTGGAAAGCTGTGAAATGACGAAAATAATGGTTATATTTACAACTCCGGGTACCTCGGGTGGCGTTTTCACGGGACTTTGCTTTCAAATATTAAGAGTTCATGTTTACAGAGCTCAGAATTGGTGTCTAAAGCCTTGGAATGAGGAGAATATTGTTTATGTTTACAATTTAGGAGGATTGGCTTCGGCGCTTTTTTGTGCCTATCATTTAAAATGGTGACGGTTCCAGGAACTACTTCTAAGCAAACTGTCCAATTGTGGTAAAACTGTTAAAATACACAATGAGAGTTACCAGAAATAATTTAGAACGTGTAATAAACACCTCAAGTACACGTAAATAGATTCTTACTACATTTACTGTCGAATTCAATCACGGAGGTTTCGAGTGGAAAGCTGTGAAATGACGTAATTCTGGTAATGTTTACAAGTCCGGGTACTTTGGGTGGCGCTTTCACGGGACTGTGCTTTCAATTATTAAGAGTTCATGTTTACAGAGCTCAGATTTGGTGTCTAAAGCCTTGGAATGACGAGAATAGTTTTTATGTTTACAATTTAGGAGGATTGGCTTTGGCGTGTTTTTTGTGTGAATCAGTTAAAATGGTGGCGGTTCCAGTAAATACTTCTAAGCAAACTGTCTAATTGTGGTAAAACTGTTAAAATACACAATGAGAGTTACCAGAAATGATTAAGAACGTGTAATAAACACCTCAAGTACACGGAAATAGATTCTTACTAAATTTACTGTCGAATTCAATCACGGAGGTTTCCAGTGGAAAGCTGTGAAATGACGAAAATACTGGTTATATTTACAACTCCGGGTACTTCGTGTGGCGTTTTCACGGGACTTTGCTTTCAAATATTAAGAGTTCATGTTTACAGAGCTCAGATTTGGTGTCTAAAGCCTTGGAATGACGAGAATAGTTTTTATGTTTACAATTTAGGCGGATGGGCTTTGGCGTTTTTTTTGTGTGAATCAGTTAAAATGGTGGCGGTTCCAGTAAACAGTTCTAAGCAAACTGTCTAATTGTGGTAAAACTATTAACATACACAATGAGAGTTCCCGGAAATGATTAAGAACGTGTAATAAACATCTCAAGTACACGTAAATAGATTCTTACTACCTTTACTGTCGAATTCAATCACGGAGGTTTCCAGTGGAAAGCTGTGAAATGACGAAAATACTGGTAATGTTTACAAGTACGGATACTTCTGGTGGCGTTTTCACGGGACTGTGCTTTCAAATATTAAGAGTTCATGTTTACAGAGCTCAGAATTGGTGTCTAAAGCCTTGGAATGAGGAGAATATTGTTTATGTTTACAATTTAGGAGGATTGGCTTTGTCGTTTCTTTGTGTGAATCAGTTAAAATGGTGGCGGTTCCAGTAAATACTTCTAAGCAAACTGTCTAATTGTGGTAAAACTGTTAAAATACACAATGAGAGTTACCAGAAATGATTAAGAACGTGTAATAAACACCTCAAGTACACGTAAATAGATTCTTACTACATTTACTGTCGAATTCAATCACAGAGGTTTCCCTTGGAAAGCTGTGAAATGACGAAAATAATGGTTATATTTACAACTCCGGGTACTTCGGGTGGCGTTTTCACGGGACTTTGCTTTCAAATATTAAGAGTTCATGTTTACAGAGCTCAGATTTGGTGTCTAAAGCCTTGGAATGACGAGAATAGTTTTTATGTTTACAATTTAGGAGGATTGGCTTTGTCGTTTCTTTGTGTGAATCAGTTAAAATGGTGGTGGTTCCAGTAAATACTTCTAAGCAAACTGTCTAATTCTGGTAAAACTGTTAAAATACACAATGAGAGTTACCAGAAATGATTAAGAACGTGTAAAAAACACCTCAAGTACACGTAAATAGATTCTTACCACATTTACTGTCGAATTCAATCACGGAGGTTTCGAGTGGAAAGCTGTGAAATGACGTAATTCTGGTAATGTTTACAAGTCCGGGTACTTTGGGTGGCGTTTTCACGGGACTGTGCTTTCAAATATTAAGAGTTCATGTTTACAGAGCTCAGATTTGGTGTCTAAAGCCTTGGAATGACGAGAATAGTTTTTATGTTTACAATTTAGGAGGATTGGCTTTGTCGTTTCTTTGTGTGAATCAGTTAAAATGGTGGCGGTTCCAGTAAATACTTCTAAGCAAACTGTCTAATTGTGGTAAAACTGTTAAAATACACAATGAGAGTTACCAGAAATGATTAAGAACGTGTAATAAACACCTCAAGTACACATAAATAGATTCTTACTACATTTACTGTCGAATTTAATCACGGAGGTTTCGAGTGGAAAGCTGTGAAATGACGTAATTCTGGTAATGTTTACCAGTCCGGGTACTTTGGGTGGCGTTTTCACGGGACTGTGCTTTCAATTATTAAGAGTTCATGTTTACAGAGCTCAGATTTGGTGTCTAAAGCCTTGGAATGACGAGAATAGTTTTTATGTTTACAATTTAGGAGGATTGGCTTTGGCGTTTTTTTTGTGTGAATCAGTTAAAATGGTGGCGGTTCCAGTAAATACTTCTAAGCAAACTGTCTAATTGCGGTTAAACTCTTAAAATACACAATGATAGTCCCCAGAAATGATTAAGAACGTGTAATGAACACCTCAAGTACACGTAAATAGATTCTTACTACCTTTACTGTCGAATTCAATCACGGAGGTTTCCAGTGGAAAGCTGCGAAATGACCAAAATACTGGTTATATTTAAAACTCCGGGTATTTCGGGTGGCGTTTTCACGGGACTTTGCTTTCAAATATTAAGAGTTCATGTTTACAGAGCTCAGAATTGGTGTCTAAAGCCTTGGAATGAGGAGAATATTGTTTATGTTTACAATTTAGGAGGATTGGCTTCGGCGCTTTTTTGTGCCTATCATTTAAAATGGTGACGGTTCCAGGAACTACTTCTAAGCAAACTGTCTAATTGTGGTAAAACTGTTAAAATACACAATGAGAGTTCCCAGAAATGATTAAGAACGTTTAATAAACACCTCAAGGACCTGAAATAGATTCTTACTACATTTACTGTCGAATTCAATCACGGAGGTTTCGAGTGGAAAGCTGTGAAATGCCGTAATTCTGGTAATGTTTACAAGTCGGGGTACTTTGTGTGGCGTTTTCACGGGACTGTGCTTTCAATTATTAAGAGTTCATGTTTACAGAGCTCAGATTTGGTGTCTAAAGCCTTGGAATGACGAGAATAGTTTTTATGTTTACAATTTAGGAGGATTGGCTTTGGCGTTTCTTTGTGTGAAGCAGTTAAAATGGTGGCAGTTCCAGTAAATACTTCTAAGCAAACTGTCTAATTGTGGTTAAACTCTTAAAATACACAATGATAGTCCCCAGAAATGATTAAGAACGTGTAATGAACACCTCAAGTACACGTAAATAGATTCTTACTACCTTTACTGTCGAATTCAATCACGGAGGTTTCCAGTGGAAAGCTGTGAAATGACGAAAATACTGGTAATGTTTACAAGTACGGGTACTTCTGGTGGCGTTTTCACGGGACTGTGCTTTCAAATATTAAGAGTTCATGTTTACAGAGCTCAGAATTGGTGTCTAAAGCCTTGGAATGACGAGAATATTGTTTATGTTTACAATTTAGGAGGATTGGCTTTGTCGTTTCTTTGTGTGAATCAGTTAAAATGGTGGCGGTTCCAGTAAATACTTCTAAGCAAACTGTCTAATTGTGGTAAAACTGTTAAAATACACAATGAGAGTTACCAGAAATGATTAAGAACGTGTAATAAACACCTCAAGGACCTGAAATAGATTCTTACTACATTTACTGTCGAATTCAATCACGGAGGTTTCGAGTGGAAAGCTGTGAAATGCCGTAATTCTGGTAATGTTTACAAGTCGGGGTACTTTGTGTGGCGTTTTCACGGGACTGTGCTTTCAATTATTAAGAGTTCATGTTTACAGAGCTCAGATTTGGTGTCTAAAGCCTTGGAATGACGAGAATAGTTTTTATGTTTACAATTTAGGAGGATTGGCTTTGGCGTTTTTTTTGTGTGAATCAGTTAAAATGGTGGAGGTTCCAGTAAATACTTCTAAGCAAACTGTCTAATTGTGGTAAAACTGTTAAAATACACAATGAGAGTTACCAGAAATGATTAAGAACGTGTAATAAACACCTCAAGTACACGTAAATAGATTCTTACCACATTTACTATCGAATTCATTCACGGAGGTTTCGAGTGGAAAGCTGGGAAATGACGTAATTCTGGTAATGTTTACAAGTCCGGGTAATTTGGGTGGCGTTTTCACGGGACTGTGCTTTCAAATATTAAGAGTTCATGTTTACAGAGCTCAGATTTGGTGTCTAAAGCCTTGGAATGACGAGAATAGTTTTTATGTTTACAATTTAGGAGGATTGGCTTTGTCGTTTCTTTGTGTGAATCAGTTAAAATGGTGGCGGTTCCAGTAAATACTTCTAAGCAAACTGTCTAATTGTGGTAAAACTGTTAAAATACACAATGAGAGTTACCAGAAATGATTAAGAACGTTTAATAAACACCTCAAGTACACATAAATAGATTCTTACTACATTTACTGTCGAATTTAATCACGGAGGTTTCGAGTGGAAAGCTGTGAAATGACGTAATTCTGGTAATGTTTACCAGTCCGGGTACTTTCGGTGGCGTTTTCACGGGACTGTGCTTTCAATTATTAAGAGTTCATGTTTACAGAGCTCAGATTTGGTGTCTAAAGCCTTGGAATGACGAGAATAGTTTTTATGTTTACAATTTAGGAGGATTGGCTTTGTCGTTTCTTTGTGTGAATCAGTTAAAATGGTGGCGGTTCCAGTAAATACTTCTAAGCAAACTGTCTAATTGTGGTAAAACTGTTAAAATACACAATGAGAGTTACCAGAAATGATTAAGAACGTTTAATAAACACCTCAAGTACACATAAATAGATTCTTACTACATTTACTGTCGAATTTAATCACGGAGGTTTCGAGTGGAAAGCTGTGAAATGACGTAATTCTGGTAATGTTTACCAGTCCGGGTACTTTCGGTGGCGTTTTCACGGGACTGTGCTTTCAATTATTAAGAGTTCATGTTTACAGAGCTCAGATTTGGTGTCTAAAGCCTTGGAATGACGAGAATAGTTTTTATGTTTACAATTTAGGAGGATTGGCTTTGTCGTTTCTTTGTGTGAATCAGTTAAAATGGTGGCGGTTCCAGTAAATACTTCTAAGCAAACTGTCTAATTGTGGTAAAACTGTTAAAATACACAATGAGAGTTACCAGAAATGATTAAGAACGTTTAATAAACACCTCAAGTACACATAAATAGATTCTTACTACATTTACTGTCGAATTTAATCACGGAGGTTTCGAGTGGAAAGCTGTGAAATGACGTAATTCTGGTAATGTTTACCAGTCCGGGTACTTTCGGTGGCGTTTTCACGGGACTGTGCTTTCAATTATTAAGAGTTCATGTTTACAGAGCTCAGATTTGGTGTCTAAAGCCTTGGAATGACGAGAATAGTTTTTATGTTTACAATTTAGGAGGATTGGCTTTGTCGTTTCTTTGTGTGAATCAGTTAAAATGGTGGCGGTTCCAGTAAATACTTCTAAGCAAACTGTCTAATTGTGGTAAAACTGTTAAAATACACAATGAGAGTTCCCAGAAATGATTAAGAACGTTTAATAAACACCTCAAGGACCTGAAATAGATTCTTACTACATTTACTGTCGAATTCAATCACGGAGGTTTCGAGTGGAAAGCTGTGAAATGCCGTAATTCTGGTAATGTTTACAAGTCGGGGTACTTTGTGTGGCGTTTTCACGGGACTGTGCTTTCAATTATTAAGAGTTCATGTTTACAGAGCTCAGATTTGGTGTCTAAAGCCTTGGAATGACGAGAATAGTTTTTATGTTTACAATTTAGGAGGATTGGCTTTGGCGTTTTTTTTGTGTGAATCAGTTAAAATGGTGGAGGTTCCAGTAAATACTTCTAAGCAAACTGTCTAATTGTGGTAAAACTGTTAAAATACACAATGAGAGTTACCAGAAATGATTAAGAACGTGTAATAAACACCTCAAGTACACGTAAATAGATTCTTACCACATTTACTATCGAATTCAATCACGGAGGTTTCGAGTGGAAAGCTGTGAAATGACGTAATTCTGGTAATGTTTACAAGTCCGGGTAATTTGGGTGGCGTTTTCACGGGACTGTGCTTTCAAATATTAAGAGTTCATGTTTACAGAGCTCAGATTTGGTGTCTAAAGCCTTGGAATGACGAGAATAGTTTTTATGTTTACAATTTAGGAGGATTGGCTTTGTCGTTTCTTTGTGTGAATCAGTTAAAATGGTGGCGGTTCCAGTAAATACTTCTAAGCAAACTGTCTAATTGTGGTAAAACTGTTAAAATACACAATGAGAGTTACCAGAAATGATTAAGAACGTTTAATAAACACCTCAAGTACACATAAATAGATTCTTACTACATTTACTGTCGAATTTAATCACGGAGGTTTCGAGTGGAAAGCTGTGAAATGACGTAATTCTGGTAATGTTTACCAGTCCGGGTACTTTCGGTGGCGTTTTCACGGGACTGTGCTTTCAATTATTAAGAGTTCATGTTTACAGAGCTCAGATTTGGTGTCTAAAGCCTTGGAATGACGAGAATAGTTTTTATGTTTACAATTTAGGAGGATTGGCTTTGGCGTTTTTTTTGTGTGAATCAGTTAAAATGGTGGCGGTTCCAGTAAATACTTCTAAGCAAACTGTCTAATTGTGGTTAAACTCTTAAAATACACAATGATAGTCCCCAGAAATGATTAAGAACGTGTAATGAACACCTCAAGTACACGTAAATAGATTCTTACTACCTTTACTGTCGAATTCAATCACGGAGGTTTCCAGTGGAAAGCTGCGAAATGACCAAAATACTGGTTATATTTAAAACTCCGGGTATTTCGGGTGGCGTTTTCACGGGACTTTGCTTTCAAATATTAAGAGTTCATGTTTACAGAGCTCAGAATTGGTGTCTAAAGCCTTGGAATGAGGAGAATATTGTTTATGTTTACAATTTAGGAGGATTGGCTTCGGCGCTTTTTTGTGCCTATCATTTAAAATGGTGACGGTTCCAGGAACTACTTCTAAGCAAACTGTCTAATTGTGGTAAAACTGTTAAAATACACAATGAGAGTTCCCAGAAATGATTAAGAACGTTTAATAAACACCTCAAGGACCTGAAATAGATTCTTACTACATTTACTGTCGAATTCAATCACGGAGGTTTCGAGTGGAAAGCTGTGAAATGCCGTAATTCTGGTAATGTTTACAAGTCGGGGTACTTTGTGTGGCGTTTTCACGCGACTCTGCTTTCAATTATTAAGAGTTCATGTTTACAGAGCTCAGATTTGGTGTCTAAAGCCTTGGAATGACGAGAATAGTTTTTATGTTTACAATTTAGGAGGATTGGCTTTGGCGTTTTTTTTGTGTGAATCAGTTAAAATGGTGGCGGTTCCAGTAAACAGTTCTAAGCAAACTGTCTAATTGTGGTAAAACTATTAACATACACAATGAGAGTTCCCGGAAATGATTAAGAACGTGTAATAAACATCTCAAGTACACGTAAATAGATTCTTACTTCATTTACTGTCGAATTCAATCACCGAGGTTTCCAGTGGAAAGCTGTGAAATGACGAAAATACTGGTAATGTTTACAAGTACGGGTACTTCTGGTGGCGTTTTCACGGGACTGTGCTTTCAAATATTAAGAGTTCATGTTTACAGAGCTCAGAATTGGTGTCTAAAGCCTTGGAATGACGAGAATATTGTTTATGTTTACAATTTAGGAGGATTGGCTTTGGCGTGTTTTTTGTGTGAATCAGTTAAAATGGTGGCGGTTCCAGTAAATACTTCTAAGCAAACTGTCTAATTGTGGTAAAACTGTTAAAATACACAATGAGAGTTACCAGAAATGATTAAGAACGTGTAATAAACACCTCAAGTACACGTAAATAGATTCTTACTACATTTACTGTCGAATTCAATCACGGAGGTTTCGAGTGGAAAGCTGTGAAATGCCGTAATTCTGGTAATGTTTACAAGTCGGGGTACTTTGTGTGGCGTTTTCACGGGACTGTGCTTTCAATTATTAAGAGTTCCTGTTTACAGAGCTCAGAATTGGTGTCTAAAGCCTTGGAATGAGGAGAATATTGTTTATGTTTACAATTTAGGAGGATTGGCTTCGGCGCTTTTTTGTGCCTATCATTTAAAATGGTGACGGTTCCAGGAACTACTTCTAAGCAAACTGTCCAATTGTGGTAAAACTGTTAAAATACACAATGAGAGTTCCCAGAAATGATTAAGAACGTTTAATAAACACCTCAAGGACCTGAAATAGATTCTTACTACATTTACTGTCGAATTCAATCACGGAGGTTTCGAGTGGAAAGCTGTGAAATGCCGTAATTCTGGTAATGTTTACAAGTCGGGGTACTTTGTGTGGCGTTTTCACGGGACTGTGCTTTCAATTATTAAGAGTTCATGTTTACAGAGCTCAGATTTGGTGTCTACAGCCTTGGAATGACGAGAATAGTTTTTATGTTTACAATTTAGGAGGATTGGCTTTGTCGTTTCTTTGTGTGAATCAGTTAAAATGGTGGCGGTTCCAGTAAATACTTCTAAGCAAACTGTCTAATTGTGGTAAAACTGTTAAAATACACAATGAGAGTTACCAGAAATAATTAAGAACGTGTAATAAACACCTCAAGTACACGTAAATAGATTCTTACTACATTTACTGTCGAATTCAATCACGGAGGTTTCGAGTGGAAAGCTGTGAAATGACGTAATTCTGGTAATGTTTACAAGTCCGGGTACTTTGGGTGGCGCTTTCACGGGACTGTGCTTTCAATTATTAAGAGTTCATGTTTACAGAGCTCAGATTTGGTGTCTAAAGCCTTGGAATGACGAGAATAGTTTTTATGTTTACAATTTAGGAGGATTGGCTTTGGCGTGTTTTTTGTGTGAATCAGTTAAAATGGTGGCGGGTCCAGTAAATACTTCTAAGCAAACTGTCTAATTGTGGTAAAACTGTTAAAATACACAATGAGAGTTACCAGAAATGATTAAGAACGTGTAATAAACACCTCAAGTACACGGAAATAGATTCTTACTAAATTTACTGTCGAATTCAATCACGGAGGTTTCCAGTGGAAAGCTGTGAAATGACGAAAATACTGGTTATATTTACAACTCCGGGTACTTCGGGTGGCGTTTTCACGGGACTTTGCTTTCAAATATTAAGAGTTCATGTTTACAGAGCTCAGAATTGGTGTCTAAAGCCTTGGAATGACGAGAATAGTTTTTATGTTTACAATTTAGGAGGATGGGCTTTGGCGTTTTTTTTGTGTGAATCAGTTAAAATGGTGGCGGTTCCAGTAAACAGTTCTAAGCAAACTGTCTAATTGTGGTAAAACTATTAACATACACAATGAGAGTTCCCGGAAATGATTAAGAACGTGTAATAAACATCTCAAGTACACGTAAATAGATTCTTACTACCTTTACTGTCGAATTCAATCACGGAGGTTTCCAGTGGAAAGCTGTGAAATGACGAAAATACTGGTAATGTTTACAAGTACGGATACTTCTGGTGGCGTTTTCACGGGACTGTGCTTTCAAATATTAAGAGTTCATGTTTACAGAGCTCAGAATTGGTGTCTAAAGCCTTGGAATGAGGAGAATATTGTTTATGTTTACAATTTAGGAGGATTGGCTTTGTCGTTTCTTTGTGTGAATCAGTTAAAATGGTGGCGGTTCCAGTAAATACTTCTAAGCAAACTGTCTAATTGTGGTAAAACTGTTAAAATACACAATGAGAGTTACCAGAAATGATTAAGAACGTGTAATAAACACCTCAAGTACACGTAAATAGATTCTTACTACATTTACTGTCGAATTCAATCACGGAGGTTTCCCTTGGAAAGCTGTGAAATGACGAAAATAATGGTTATATTTACAACTCCGGGTACTTCGGGTGGCGTTTTCACGGGACTTTGCTTTCAAATATTAAGAGTTCATGTTTACAGAGCTCAGATTTGGTGTCTAAAGCCTTGGAATGACGAGAATAGTTTTTATGTTTACAATTTAGGAGGATTGGCTTCGGCGCTTTTTTGTGCCTATCATTTAAAATGGTGAAGGTTCCAGGAACTACTTCTAAGCAAACTGTCTAATTGTGGTAAAACTGTTAAAATACACAATGAGAGTTCCCAGAAATGATTAAGAACGTTTAATAAACACCTCAAGGACCTGTAAATAGATTCTTACTACATTTACTGTCGAATTCAATCACGGAGGTTTCGAGTGGAAAGCTGTGAAATGCCGTAATTCTGGTAATGTTTACAAGTCGGGGTACTTTGTGTGGCGTTTTCACGGGACTGTGCTTTCAATTATTAAGAGTTCATGTTTACAGAGCTCAGATTTGGTGTCTAAAGCCTTGGAATGACGAGAATAGTTTTTATGTTTACAATTTAGGAGGATTGGCTTTGGCGTGTTTTTTGTGTGAATCAGTTAAAATGGTGGCGGTTCCAGTAAATACTTCTAAGCAAACTGTCTAATTGTGGTAAAACTGTTAAAATACACAATGAGAGTTACCAGAAATGATTAAGAACGTGTAATAAACACCTCAAGTACACGTAAATAGATTCTTACTACATTTACTGTCGAATTCAATCACGGAGGTTTCCCTTGGAAAGCTGTGAAATGATGAAAATAATGGTTATATTTACAACTCCGGGTACTTCGGGTGGCGTTTTCACGGGACTTTGCTTTCAAATATTAAGAGTTCATGTTTACAGAGCTCAGAATTGGTGTCTAAAGCCTTGGAATGAGGAGAATATTGTTTATGTTTACAATTTAGGAGGATTGGCTTCGGCGCTTTTTTGTGCGTATCATTTAAAATGGTGACGGTTCCAGGAACTACTTCTAAGCAAACTGTCTAATTTTGGTAAAACTGTTAAAATACACAATGAGAGTTCCCGGAAATGATTAAGAACGTGTAATAAACATCTCAAGTACACGTAAATAGATTCTTACTTCATTTACTGTCGAATTAAATCACCGAGGTTTCCAGTGGAAAGCTGTGAAATGACGAAAATACTGGTAATGTTTACAAGTACGGGTACTTCTGGTGGCGTTTTCACGGGACTGTGCTTTCAAATATTAAGAGTTCATGTTTACAGAGCTCAGAATTGGTGTCTAAAGCCTTGGAATGACGAGAATAGTTTTTATGTTTACAATTTAGGAGGATTGGCTTTGGCGTGTTTTTTTGTGTGAATCAGTTAAAATGGTGGCGGTTCCAGTAAATACTTCTAAGCAAACTGTCTAATTGTGGTAAAACTGTTAAAATACACAATGAGAGTTACCAGAAATGATTAAGAACGTGTAATAAAACCTCAAGTACACATAAATAGATTCTTACTACATTTACTGTCGAATTTAATCACGGAGGTTTCGAGTGGAAAGCTGTGAAATGACGTAATTCTGGTAATGTTTACCAGTCCGGGTACTTTCGGTGGCGTTTTCACGGGACTGTGCTTTCAATTATTAAGAGTTCATGTTTACAGAGCTCAGATTTGGTGTCTAAAGCCTTGGAATGACGAGAATAGTTTATATGTTTACAATTTAGGAGGATTGGCTTTGGCGTTTTTTTTGTGTGAATCAGTTAAAATGGTGGCGGTTACAGTAAATACTTCTAAGCAAACTGTCTAATTGTGGTTAAAATCTTAAAATACACAATGATAGTCCCCAGAAATGATTAAGAACGTGTAATGAACACCTCAAGTACACGTAAATAGATTCTTACTACATTTACTGTCGAATTCAATCACGGAGGTTTCCCTTGGAAAGCTGTGAAATGACGAAAATAATGGTTATATTTACAACTCCGGGTACTTCGGGTGGCGTTTTCACGGGACTTTGCTTTCAAATATTAAGAGTTCATGTTTACAGAGCTCAGAATTGGTGTCTAAAGCCTTGGAAAGACGAGAATAGTTTTTATGTTTACAATTTAGGAGGATTGGCTTTGGTGTTTCTTTGTGTGAATCAGTTAAAATGGTGGCGGTTCCAGTAAATACTTCTAAGCAAACTGTCTAATTGTGGTAAAACTGTTAAAATACACAATGAGAGTTACCAGAAATGATTAAGAACGTGTAATAAACACCTCAAGTACACGTAAATAGATTCTTACTACATTTACTGTCGAATTCAATCACGGAGGTTTCCCTTGGAAAGCTGTGAAATGCGAAAATAGTGGTTATATTTACAACTCCGGGTACTTCTGGAGGCGTTTTCACGGGACGGTGCTTTCAAATATTAAGAGTTCATGTTTACAGAGCTCAGATTTGGTGTCTAAAGCCTTGGAATGACGAGAATAGTTTTTATGTTTACAATTTAGGAGGATTGGCTTTGGCGTGTTTTTTGTGTGAATCAGTTAAAATGGTGGCGGTTCCAGTAAATACTTCTAAGCAAACTGTCTAATTGTGGTAAAACTGTTAAAATACACAATGAGAGTTACCAGAAATGATTAAGAACGTGTAATAAACACCACAAGTACAGGTAAATAGATTCTTACTACATTTACTGTCGAATTCAATCACGGAGGTTTCCCTTGGAAAGCTGTGAAATGACGAAAATAATGGTTATATTTACAACTCCGGGTACTTTGGGTGGCGTTTTCACGGGACTGTGCTTTCAATTATTAAGAGTTCATGTTTACAGAGCTCAGATTTGGTGTCTAAAGCCTTGGAATGACGAGAATAGTTTTTATGTTTACAATTTAGGAGGATTGGCTTTGGCGTTTTTTTTGTGTGAATCAGTTAAAATGGTGGCGGTTCCAGTAAACAGTTCTAAGCAAACTGTCTAATTGTGGTAAAACTATTAACATACACAATGAGAGTTCCCGGAAATGATTAAGAACGTGTAATAAACATCTCAAGTACACGTAAATAGATTCTTACTTCATTTACTGTCGAATTAAATCACCGAGGTTTCCAGTGGAAAGCTGTGAAATGACGAAAATACTGGTAATGTTTACAAGTACGGGTACTTCTGGTGGCGTTTTCACGGGACTGTGCTTTCAAATATTAAGAGTTCATGTTTACAGAGCTCAGAATTGGTGTCTAAAGCCTTGGAATGACGAGAATATTGTTTATGTTTACAATTTAGGAGGATTGGCTTTGGCGTGTTTTTTTGTGTGAATCAGTTAAAATGGTGGCGGTTCCAGTAAATACTTCTAAGCAAACTGTCTAATTGTGGTAAAACTGTTAAAATACACAATGAGAGTTACCAGAAATGATTAAGAACGTGTAATAAACACCTCAAGTACACATAAATAGATTCTTACTACATTTACTGTCGAATTTAATCACGGAGGTTTCGAGTGGAAAGCTGTGAAATGACGTAATTCTGGTAATGTTTCCCATCCCGGTACTTTCGGTGGCGTTTTCACGGGACTGTGCTTTCAATTATTAAGAGTTCATGTTTACAGAGCTCAGATTTGGTGTCTAAAGCCTTGGAATGACGAGAATAGTTTATATGTTTACAATTTAGGAGGATTGGCTTTGGCGTTTTTTTTGTGTGAATCAGTTAAAATGGTGGCGGTTCCAGTAAATACTTCTAAGCAAACTGTCTAATTGTGGTTAAAATCTTAAAATACACAGTGATAGTCCCCAGAAATGATTAAGAACGTGTAATGAACACCTCAAGTACACGTAAATAGATTCTTACTACATTTACTGTCGAATTCAATCACGGAAGTTTCCCTTGGAAAGCTGTGAAATGACGAAAATACTGGTTATATTTACAACTCCGGGTATTTCGGGTGGCGTTTTCACGGGACTTTGCTTTCAAATATTAAGAGTTCATGTTTACAGAGCTCAGAATTGGTGTCTAAAGCCTTGGAATGACGAGAATAGTTTTTATGTTTACAATTTAGGAGGATTGGCTTTGGCGTTTCTTTTTGTGAATCAGTTAAAATGGTGGCGGTTCCAGTAAATACTTCTAAGCAAACTGTCTAATTGTGGTAAAACTGTTAAAATACACAATGAGAGTTCCCAGAAATGATTAAGAACGTTTAATAAACACCTCAAGGACCTGTAAATAGATTCTTACTACATTTACTGTCGAATTCAATCACGGAGGTTTCGAGTGGAAAGCTGTGAAATGCCGTAATTCTGGTAATGTTTACAAGTCGGGGTACTTTGTGTGGCGTTTTCACGGGACTGTGCTTTCAATTATTAAGAGTTCATGTTTACAGAGCTCAGATTTGGTGTCTAAAGCCTTGGAATGACGAGAATAGTTTTTATGTTTACAATTTAGGAGGATTGGCTTTGGCGTGTTTTTTGTGTGAATCAGTTAAAATGGTGGCGGTTCCAGTAAATACTTCTAAGCAAACTGTCTAATTGTGGTAAAACTGTTAAAATACACAATGAGAGTTACCAGAAATGATTAAGAACGTGTAATAAACACCTCAAGTACACGTAAATAGATTCTTACTACATTTACTGTCGAATTCAATCACGGAGGTTTCCCTTGGAAAGCTGTGAAATGATGAAAATAATGGTTATATTTACAACTCCGGGTACTTCGGGTGGCGTTTTCACGGGACTTTGCTTTCAAATATTAAGAGTTCATGTTTACAGAGCTCAGAATTGGTGTCTAAAGCCTTGGAATGAGGAGAATATTGTTTATGTTTACAATTTAGGAGGATTGGCTTCGGCGCTTTTTTGTGCGTATCATTTAAAATGGTGACGGTTCCAGGAACTACTTCTAAGCAAACTGTCTAATTTTGGTAAAACTGTTAAAATACACAATGAGAGTTCCCGGAAATGATTAAGAACGTGTAATAAACATCTCAAGTACACGTAAATAGATTCTTACTTCATTTACTGTCGAATTAAATCACCGAGGTTTCCAGTGGAAAGCTGTGAAATGACGAAAATACTGGTAATGTTTACAAGTACGGGTACTTCTGGTGGCGTTTTCACGGGACTGTGCTTTCAAATATTAAGAGTTCATGTTTACAGAGCTCAGAATTGGTGTCTAAAGCCTTGGAATGACGAGAATAGTTTTTATGTTTACAATTTAGGAGGATTGGCTTTGGCGTGTTTTTTTGTGTGAATCAGTTAAAATGGTGGCGGTTCCAGTAAATACTTCTAAGCAAACTGTCTAATTGTGGTAAAACTGTTAAAATACACAATGAGAGTTACCAGAAATGATTAAGAACGTGTAATAAAACCTCAAGTACACATAAATAGATTCTTACTACATTTACTGTCGAATTTAATCACGGAGGTTTCGAGTGGAAAGCTGTGAAATGACGTAATTCTGGTAATGTTTACCAGTCCGGGTACTTTCGGTGGCGTTTTCACGGGACTGTGCTTTCAATTATTAAGAGTTCATGTTTACAGAGCTCAGATTTGGTGTCTAAAGCCTTGGAATGACGAGAATAGTTTATATGTTTACAATTTAGGAGGATTGGCTTTGGCGTTTTTTTTGTGTGAATCAGTTAAAATGGTGGCGGTTACAGTAAATACTTCTAAGCAAACTGTCTAATTGTGGTTAAAATCTTAAAATACACAATGATAGTCCCCAGAAATGATTAAGAACGTGTAATGAACACCTCAAGTACACGTAAATAGATTCTTACTACATTTACTGTCGAATTCAATCACGGAGGTTTCCCTTGGAAAGCTGTGAAATGACAAAAATACTGGTTATATTTACAACTCCGGGTACTTCTGGAGGCGTTTTCACGGGACGGTGCTTTCAAATATTAAGAGTTCATGTTTACAGAGCTCAGAATTGGTGTCTAAAGCCTTGGAATGAGGAGAATATTGTTTATGTTTACAATTTAGGAGGATCGGCTTCGGCGCTTTTTTGTGCGTATCATTTAAAATGGTGACGGTTCCAGGAACTACTTCTAAGCAAACTGTCTAATTGTGGTAAAACTGTTAAAATACACAATGAGAGTTCCCAGAAATGATTAAGAACGTTTAATAAACACCTCAAGGACCTGTAAATAGATTCTTACTACATTTACTGTCGAATTCAATCACGGAGGTTTCGAGTGGAAAGCTGTGAAATGCCGTAATTCTGGTAATGTTTACAAGTCCGGGTACTTTGGGTGGCGTTTTCACGGGACTGTGCTTTCAATTATTAAGAGTTCATGTTTACAGAGCTCAGATTTGGTGTCTAAAGCCTTGGAATGACGAGAATAGATTTTATGTTTACAATTTAGGAGGATTGGCTTTGGCGTTTTTTTTGTGTGAATCAGTTAAAATGGTGGCGGTTCCAGTAAACAGTTCTAAGCAAACTGTCTAATTGTGGTAAAACTATTAACATACACAATGAGAGTTCCCGGAAATGATTAAGAACGTGTAATAAACATCTCAAGTACACGTAAATAGATTCTTACTTCATTTACTGTCGAATTCAATCACCGAGGTTTCCAGTGGAAAGCTGTGAAATGACGAAAATACTGGTAATGTTTACAAGTACGGGTACTTCTGGTGGCGTTTTCACGGGACTGTGCTTTCAAATATTAAGAGTTCATGTTTACAGAGCTCAGATTTGGTGTCTAAAGCCTTGGAATGATGAGAATAGTTTTTATGTTTACAATTTAGGAGGATTGGCTTTGGCGTTTCTTTGTGTGAATCAGTTAAAATGGTGGCGGTTCCAGTAGATACTTCTAAGCAAACTGTCTAATTGTGGTAAAACTGTTAAAATACACAATGAGAGTTACCAGAAATGATTAAGAACGTGTAATAAACACCTCAAGTACACGTAAATAGATTCTTACTACATTTACTGTCGAATTCAATCACGGAGGTTTCCCTTGGAAAGCTGTGAAATGACGAAAATACTGGTTATATTTACAACTCCGGGTACTTCTGGAGGCGTTTTCACGGGACGGTGCTTTCAAATATTAAGAGTTCATGTTTACAGAGCTCAGAATTGGTGTCTAAAGCCTTGGAATGAGGAGAATATTGTTTATGTTTACAATTTAGGAGGATTGGCTTCGGCGCTTTTTTGTGCCTATCATTTAAAATGGTGACGGTTCCAGGAACTACTTCTAAGCAAACTGTCTAATTGTGGTAAAACTGTTAAAATACACAATGAGAGTTCCCAGAAATGATTAAGAACGTTTAATAAACACCTCAAGGACCTGTAAATAGATTCTTACTACATTTACTGTCGAATTCAATCACGGAGGTTTCGAGTGGAAAGCTGTGAAATGCCGTAATTCTGGTAATGTTTACAAGTCCGGGTACTTTGGGTGGCGTTTTCACGGGACTGTGCTTTCAATTATTAAGAGTTCATGTTTACAGAGCTCAGATTTGGTGTCTAAAGCCTTGGAATGACGAGAATAATTTTTATGTTTACAATTTAGGAGGATTGGCTTTGGCGTTTTTTTTGTGTGAATCAGTTAAAATGGTGGCGGTTCCAGTAAACAGTTCTAAGCAAACTGTCTAATTGTGGTAAAACTATTAACATACACAATGAGAGTTCCCGGAAATGATTAAGAACGTGTAATAAACATCTCTAGTACACGTAAATAGATTCTTACTTCATTTACTGTCGAATTCAATCACCGAGGTTTCCAGTGGAAAGCTGTGAAATGACGAAAATACTGGTAATGTTTACAAGTACGGGTACTTCTGGTGGCGTTTTCACGGGACTGTGCTTTCAAATATTAAGAGTTCATGTTTACAGAGCTCAGAATTGGTGTCTAAAGCCTTGGAATGAGGAGAATATTGTTTATGTTTACAATTTAGGAGGATTGGCTTTGGCGTGTTTTTTTGTGTGAATCAGTTAAAATGGTGGCGGTTCCAGTAAATACTTCTAAGCAAACTGTCTAATTGTGGTAAAACTGTTAAAATACACAATGAGAGTTACCAGAAATGATTAAGAACGTGTAATAAACACCTCAAGTACACATAAATAGATTCTTACTACATTTACTGTCGAATTTATTCACGGAGGTTTCGAGTGGAAAGCTGTGAAATGACGTAATTCTGGTAATGTTTACCAGTCCGGGTACTTTCGGTGGCGTTTTCACGGGACTGTGCTTTCAATTATTAAGAGTTCATGTTTACAGAGCTCAGATTTGGTGTCTAAAGCCTTGGAATGACGAGAATAGTTTATATGTTTACAATTTAGGAGGATTGGCTTTGGCGTTTTTTTTGTGTGAATCAGTTAAAATGGTGGCGGTTACAGTAAATACTTCTAAGCAAACTGTCTAATTGTGGTTAAAATCTTAAAATACACAATGATAGTCCCCAGAAATGATTAAGAACGTGTAATGAACACCTCAAGTACACGTAAATAGATTCTTACTACATTTACTGTCGAATTCAATCACGGAGGTTTCCCTTGGAATGCTGTGAAATGACGAAAATACTGGTTATATTTACAACTCCGGGTATTTCGGGTGGCGTTTTCACGGGACTTTGCTTTCAAATATTAAGAGTTCATGTTTACAGAGCTCAGAATTGGTGTCTAAAGCCTTGGAATGACGAGAATAGTTTTTATGTTTACAATTTAGGAGGATTGGCTTTGGCGTTTCTTTTTGTGAATCAGTTAAAATTGTGGCGGTTCCAGTAAATACTTCTAAGCAAACTGTCTAATTGTGGTAAAACTGTTAAAATACACAATGAGAGTTACCAGAAATGATTAAGAACGTGTAATAAACACCTCAAGTACACGTAAATAGATTCTTACTACATTTACTGTCGAATTCAATCACGGAGGTTTCCCTTGGAAAGCTGTGAAATGACGAAAATACTGGTTATATTTACAACTCCGGGTACTTCTGGAGGCGTTTTCACGGGACGGTGCTTTCAAATATTAAGAGTTCATGTTTACAGAGCTCAGATTTGGTGTCTAAAGCCTTGGAATGACGAGAATAGTTTTTATGTTTACAATTTAGGAGGATTGGCTTTGGCGTGTTTTTTGTGTGAGTCAGTTAAAATGGTGGCGGTTCCAGTAAATACTTCTAAGCAAACTGTCTAATTGCGGTAAAACTGTTAAAATACACAATGAGAGTTACCAGAAATGATTAATAACGTGTAATAAACACCTCAAGTACACGTAAATAGATTCTTACTACATTTACTGTCGAATTCAATCACGGAGGTTTCCCTTGGAAAGCTGTGAAATGACGAAAATACTGGTTATATTTACAACTCCGGGTACTTCGGGTGGCGTTTTCACGGGACTTTGCTTTCAAATATTAAGAGTTCATGTTTACAGAGCTCAGAATTGGTGTCTAAAGCCTTGGAATGACGAGAATAGTTTTTATGTTTACAATTTAGGAGGATTGGCTTTGGCGTTTCTTTGTGTGAATCAGTTAAAATGGTGGCGGTTCCAGTAGATACTTCTAAGCAAACTGTCTAATTGTGGTAAAACTGTTAAAATACACAATGAGAGTTACCAGAAATGATTAAGAACGTGTAATAAACACCTCAAGTACACGTAAATAGATTCTTACTACATTTACTGTCGAATTCAATCACGGAGGTTTCCCTTGGAAAGCTGTGAAATGACGAAAATACTGGTTATATTTACAACTCCGGGTACTTCTGGAGGCGTTTTCACGGGACGGTGCTTTCAAATATTAAGAGTTCATGTTTACAGAGCTCAGAATTGGTGTCTAAAGCCTTGGAATGAGGAGAATATTGTTTATGTTTACAATTTAGGAGGATTGGCTTCGGCGCTTTTTTGTGCGTATCATTTAAAATGGTGACGGTTCCAGGAACTACTTCTAAGCAAACTGTCTAATTGTGGTAAAACTGTTAAAATACACAATGAGAGTTCCCAGAAATGATTAAGAACGTTTAATAAACACCTCAAGGACCTGTAAATAGATTCTTACTACATTTACTGTCGAATTCAATCACGGAGGTTTCGAGTGGAAAGCTGTGAAATGCCGTAATTCTGGTAATGTTTACAAGTCCGGGTACTTTGGGTGGCGTTTTCACGGGACTGTGCTTTCAATTATTAAGAGTTCATGTTTACAGAGCTCAGATTTGGTGTCTAAAGCCTTGGAATGACGAGAATAGTTTTTATGTTTACAATTTAGGAGGATTGGCTTTGGCGTTTTTTTTTGTGTGAATCAGTTAAAATGGTGGCGGTTCCAGTAAACAGTTCTAAGCAAACTGTCTAATTGTGGTAAAACTATTAACATACACAATGAGAGTTCCCGGAAATGATTAAGAACGTGTAATAAACATCTCAAGTACACGTAAATAGATTCTTACTTCATTTACTGTCGACTTCAATCACCGAGGTTTCCAGTGGAAAGCTGTGAAATGACGAAAATACTGGTAATGTTTACAAGTACGGGTACTTCTGGTGGCGTTTTCACGGGACTGTGCTTTCAAATATTAAGAGTTCATGTTTACAGAGCTCAGAATTGGTGTAAAGCCTTGGAATGACGAGAATATTGTTTATGTTTACAATTTAGGAGGATTGGCTTTGGCGTTTTTTTTGTGTGAATCAGTTAAAATGGTGGCGGTTACAGTAAATACTTCTAAGCAAACTGTCTAATTGTGGTTAAAATCTTAAAATACACAATGATAGTCCCCAGAAATGATTAAGAACGTGTAATGAACACCTCAAGTACACGTAAATAGATTCTTACTACATTTACTGTCGAATTCAATCACGGAGGTTTCCCTTGGAAAGCTGTGAAATGACGAAAATACTGGTTATATTTACAACTCCGGGTATTTCGGGTGGCGTTTTCACGGGACTTTGCTTTCAAATATTAAGAGTTCATGTTTACAGAGCTCAGAATTGGTGTCTAAAGCCTTGGAATGAGGAGAATATTGTTTATGTTTACAATTTAGGAGGATTGGCTTCGGCGCTTTTTTGTGCCTATCATTTAAAATGGTGAAGGTTCCAGGAACTACTTCTAAGCAAACTGTCTAATTGTGGTAAAACTGTTAAAATACACAATGAGAGTTACCAGAAATGATTAAGAACGTGTAATAAACACCTCAAGTACACGTAAATAGATTCTTACTACATTTACTGTCGAATTCAATCACGGAGGTTTCCCTTGGAAAGCTGTGAAATGACGAAAATAATGGTTATATTTACAACTCCGGGTACTTTGGGTGGCGTTTTCACGGGACTGTGCTTTCAAATATTAAGAGTTCATGTTTACAGAGCTCAGATTTGGTGTCTAAAGCCTTGGAATGACGAGAATAGTTTTTATGTTTACAATTTAGGAGGATTGGCTTTGGCGTTTCTTTGTGTGAATCAGTTAAAATGGTGGCGGTTCCAGTAGATACTTCTAAGCAAACTGTCTAATTGTGGTAAAACTGTTAAAATACACAATGAGAGTTACCAGAAATGATTAAGAACGTGTAATAAACACCTCAAGTACACGTAAATAGATTCTTACTACATTTACTGTCGAATTCAATCACGGAGGTTTCCCTTGGAAAGCTGTGAAATGACGAAAATACTGGTTATATTTACAACTCCGGGTACTTCTGGAGGCGTTTTCACGGGACGGTGCTTTCAAATATTAAGAGTTCATGTTTACAGAGCTCAGAATTGGTGTCTAAAGCCTTGGAATGAGGAGAATATAGTTTATGTTTACAATTTAGGAGGATTGGCTTCGGCGCTTTTTTGTGCGTATCATTTAAAATGGTGACGGTTCCAGGAACTACTTCTAAGCAAACTGTCTAATTGTGGTAAAACTGTTAAAATACACAATGAGAGTTCCCAGAAATGATTAAGAACGTTTAATAAACACCTCAAGGACCTGTAAATAGATTCTTACTACATTTACTGTCGAATTCAATCACGGAGGTTTCGAGTGGAAAGCTGTGAAATGCCGTAATTCTGGTAATGTTTACAAGTCCGGGTACTTTGGGTGGCGTTTTCACGGGACTGTGCTTTCAATTATTAAGAGTTCATGTTTACAGAGCTCAGATTTGGTGTCTAAAGCCTTGGAATGACGAGAATAATTTTTATGTTTACAATTTAGGAGGATTGGCTTTGGCGTTTTTTTTGTGTGAATCAGTTAAAATGGTGGCGGTTGCAGTAAACAGTTCTAAGCAAACTGTCTAATTGTGGTAAAACTATTAACATACACAATGAGAGTTCCCGGAAATGATTAAGAACGTGTAATAAACATCTCAAGTACACGTAAATAGATTCTTACTTCATTTACTGTCGAATTCAATCACCGAGGTTTCCAGTGGAAAGCTGTGAAATGATGAAAATACTGGTAATGTTTACAAGTACGGGTACTTCTGGTGGCGTTTTCACGGGACTGTGCTTTCAAATATTAAGAGTTCATGTTTACAGAGCTCAGAATTGGTGTCTAAAGCCTTGGAATGACGAGAATATTGTTTATGTTTACAATTTAGGAGGATTGGCTTCGGCGCTTTTTTGTGCGTATCATTTAAAATGGTGACGGTTCCAGGAACTACTTCTAAGCAAACTGTCTAATTGTGGTAAAACTGTTAAAATACACAATGAGAGTTCCCAGAAATGATTAAGAACGTTTAATAAACACCTCAAGGACCTGTAAATAGATTCTTACTACATTTACTGTCGAATTCAATCACGGAGGTTTCGAGTGGGAAGCTGTGAAATGCCGTAATTCTGGTAATGTTTACAAGTCCGGGTACTTTGGGTGGCGTTTTCACGGGACTGTGCTTTCAATTATTAAGAGTTCATGTTTACAGAGCTCAGATTTGGTGTCTAAAGCCTTGGAATGACGAGAATAGTTTTTATGTTTACAATTTAGGAGGATTGGCTTTGGCGTTTTTTTTGTGTGAATCAGTTAAAATGGTGGCGGTTCCAGTAAACAGTTCTAAGCAAACTGTCTAATTGTGGTAAAACTATTAACATACACAATGAGAGTTCCCGGAAATGATTAAGAACGTGTAATAAACATCTCAAGTACACGTAAATAGATTCTTACTTCATTTACTGTCGAATTCAATCACGGAGGTTTCCCTTGGAAAGCTGTGAAATGACGAAAATAATGGTTATATTTACAACTCCGGGTACTTCGGGTGGCGTTTTCACGGGACGGTGCTTTCAAATATTAAGAGTTCATGTTTACAGAGCTCAGATTTGGTGTCTAAAGCCTTGGAATGACGAGAATAGTTTTTATGTTTACAATTTAGGAGGATTGGCTTTGGCGTTTCTTTGTGTGAATCAGTTAAAATGGTGGCGGTTCCAGTAGATACTTCTAAGCAAACTGTCTAATTGTGGTAAAACTGTTAAAATACACAATGAGAGTTACCAGAAATGATTAAGAACGTGTAATAAACACCTCAAGTACACGTAAATAGATTCTTACTACATTTACTGTCGAATTCAATCACGGAGGTTTCCCTTGGAAAGCTGTGAAATGACGAAAATACTGGTTATATTTACAACTCCGGGTACTTCTGGAGGCGTTTTCACGGGACGGTGCTTTCAAATATTAAGAGTTCATGTTTACAGAGCTCAGAATTGGTGTCTAAAGCCTTGGAATGAGGAGAATATAGTTTATGTTTACAATTTAGGAGGATTGGCTTCGGCGCTTTTTTGTGCGTATCATTTAAAATGGTGACGGTTCCAGGAACTACTTCTAAGCAAACTGTCTAATTGTGGTAAAACTGTTAAAATACACAATGAGAGTTCCCAGAAATGATTAAGAACGTTTAATAAACACCTCAAGGACCTGTAAATAGATTCTTACTACATTTACTGTCGAATTCAATCACGGAGGTTTCGAGTGGAAAGCTGTGAAATGCCGTAATTCTGGTAATGTTTACAAGTCCGGGTACTTTGGGTGGCGTTTTCACGGGACTGTGTTTCAATTATTAAGAGTTCATGTTTACAGAGCTCAGATTTGGTGTCTAAAGCCTTGGAATGACGAGAATAATTTTTATGTTTACAATTTAGGAGGATTGGCTTTGGCGTTTTTTTTGTGTGAATCAGTTAAAATGGTGGCGGTTCCAGTAAACAGTTCTAAGCAAACTGTCTAATTGTGGTAAAACTATTAACATACACAATGAGAGTTCCCGGAAATGATTAAGAACGTGTAATAAACATCTCAAGTACACGTAAATAGATTCTTACTTCATTTACTGTCGAATTCAATCACCGAGGTTTCCAGTGGAAAGCTGTGAAATGACGAAAATACTGGTAATGTTTACAAGTACGGGTACTTCTGGTGGCGTTTTCACGGGACTGTGCTTTCAAATATTAAGAGTTCATGTTTACAGAGCTCAGAATTGGTGTCTAAAGCCTTGGAATGAGGAGAATATTGTTTATGTTTACAATTTAGGAGGATTGGCTTTGGCGTGTTTTTTTGTGTGAATCAGTTAAAATGGTGGCGGTTCCAGTAAATACTTCTAAGCAAACTGTCTAATTGTGGTAAAACTGTTAAAATACACAATGAGAGTTACCAGAAATGATTAAGAACGTGTAATAAACACCTCAAGTACACATAAATAGATTCTTACTACATTTACTGTCGAATTTATTCACGGAGGTTTCGAGTGGAAAGCTGTGAAATGACGTAATTCTGGTAATGTTTACCAGTCCGGGTACTTTCGGTGGCGTTTTCACGGGACTGTGCTTTCAATTATTAAGAGTTCATGTTTACAGAGCTCAGATTTGGTGTCTAAAGCCTTGGAATGACGAGAATAGTTTATATGTTTACAATTTAGGAGGATTGGCTTTGGCGTTTTTTTTGTGTGAATCAGTTAAAATGGTGGCGGTTACAGTAAATACTTCTAAGCAAACTGTCTAATTGTGGTTAAAATCTTAAAATACACAATGATAGTCCCCAGAAATGATTAAGAACGTGTAATGAACACCTCAAGTACACGTAAATAGATTCTTGCTACATTTACTGTCGAATTCAATCACGGAGGTTTCCCTTGGAAAGCTGTGAAATGACGAAAATACTGGTTATATTTACAACTCCGGGTATTTCGGGTGGCGTTTTCACGGGACTTTGCTTTCAAATATTAAGAGTTCATGTTTACAGAGCTCAGAATTGGTGTCTAAAGCCTTGGAATGAGGAGAATATTGTTTATGTTTACAATTTAGGAGGATTGGCTTCGGCGCTTTTTTGTGCCTATCATTTAAAATGGTGAAGGTTCCAGGAACTACTTCTAAGCAAACTGTCTAGTTGTGGTAAAACTGTTAAAATACACAATGAGAGTTCCCAGAAATGATTAAGAACGTTTAATAAACACCTCAAGGACCTGTAAATAGATTCTTACTACATTTACTGTCGAATTCAATCACGGAGGTTTCGAGTGGAAAGCTGTGAAATGCCGTAATTCTGGTAATGTTTACAAGTCGGGGTACTTTGTGTGGCGTTTTCACGGGACTGTGCTTTCAATTATTAAGAGTTCATGTTTACAGAGCTCAGATTTGGTGTCTAAAGCCTTGGAATGACGAGAATAGTTTATATGTTTACAATTTAGGAGGATTGGCTTTGGCGTTTTTTTTGTGTGAATCAGTTAAAATGGTGGCGGTTACAGTAAATACTTCTAAGCAAACTGTCTAATTGTGGTTAAAATCTTAAAATACACAATGATAGTCCCCAGAAATGATTAAGAACGTGTAATGAACACCTCAAGTACACGTAAATAGATTCTTACTACATTTACTGTCGAATTCAATCACGGAGGTTTCCCTTGGAAAGCTGTGAAATGACGAAAATACTGGTTATATTTACAACTCCGGGTACTTCGGGTGGCGTTTTCACGGGACTTTGCTTTCAAATATTAAGAGTTCATGTTTACAGAGCTCAGAATTGGTGTCTAAAGCCTTGGAATGACGAGAATAGTTTTTATGTTTACAATTTAGGAGGATTGGCTTTGGCGTTTCTTTGTGTGAATCAGTTAAAATGGTGGCGGTTCCAGTAGATACTTCTAAGCAAACTGTCTAATTGTGGTAAAACTGTTAAAATACACAATGAGAGTTACCAGAAATGATTAAGAACGTGTAATAAACACCTCAAGTACACGTAAATAGATTCTTACTACATTTACTGTCGAATTCAATCACGGAGGTTTCCCTTGGAAAGCTGTGAAATGACGAAAATACTGGTTATATTTACAACTCCGGGTACTTCTGGAGGCGTTTTCACGGGACGGTGCTTTCAAATATTAAGAGTTCATGTTTACAGAGCTCAGAATTGGTGTCTAAAGCCTTGGAATGAGGAGAATATTGTTTATGTTTACAATTTAGGAGGATTGGCTTCGGCGCTTTTTTGTGCGTATCATTTAAAATGGTGACGGTTCCAGGAACTACTTCTAAGCAAACTGTCTAATTGTGGTAAAACTGTTAAAATACACAATGAGAGTTCCCAGAAATGATTAAGAACGTTTAATAAACACCTCAAGGACCTGTAAATAGATTCTTACTACATTTACTGTCGAATTCAATCACGGAGGTTTCGAGTGGAAAGCTGTGAAATGCCGTAATTCTGGTAATGTTTACAAGTCCGGGTACTTTGGGTGGCGTTTTCACGGGACTGTGCTTTCAATTATTAAGAGTTCATGTTTACAGAGCTCAGATTTGGTGTCTAAAGCCTTGGAATGACGAGAATAGTTTTTATGTTTACAATTTAGGAGGATTGGCTTTGGCGTTTTTTTTTGTGTGAATCAGTTAAAATGGTGGCGGTTCCAGTAAACAGTTCTAAGCAAACTGTCTAATTGTGGTAAAACTATTAACATACACAATGAGAGTTCCCGGAAATGATTAAGAACGTGTAATAAACATCTCAAGTACACGTAAATAGATTCTTACTTCATTTACTGTCGACTTCAATCACCGAGGTTTCCAGTGGAAAGCTGTGAAATGACGAAAATACTGGTAATGTTTACAAGTACGGGTACTTCTGGTGGCGTTTTCACGGGACTGTGCTTTCAAATATTAAGAGTTCATGTTTACAGAGCTCAGAATTGGTGTAAAGCCTTGGAATGACGAGAATATTGTTTATGTTTACAATTTAGGAGGATTGGCTTTGGCGTTTTTTTTGTGTGAATCAGTTAAAATGGTGGCGGTTACAGTAAATACTTCTAAGCAAACTGTCTAATTGTGGTTAAAATCTTAAAATACACAATGATAGTCCCCAGAAATGATTAAGAACGTGTAATGAACACCTCAAGTACACGTAAATAGATTCTTACTACATTTACTGTCGAATTCAATCACGGAGGTTTCCCTTGGAAAGCTGTGAAATGACGAAAATACTGGTTATATTTACAACTCCGGGTATTTCGGGTGGCGTTTTCACGGGACTTTGCTTTCAAATATTAAGAGTTCATGTTTACAGAGCTCAGAATTGGTGTCTAAAGCCTTGGAATGAGGAGAATATTGTTTATGTTTACAATTTAGGAGGATTGGCTTCGGCGCTTTTTTGTGCCTATCATTTAAAATGGTGAAGGTTCCAGGAACTACTTCTAAGCAAACTGTCTAATTGTGGTAAAACTGTTAAAATACACAATGAGAGTTACCAGAAATGATTAAGAACGTGTAATAAACACCTCAAGTACACGTAAATAGATTCTTACTACATTTACTGTCGAATTCAATCACGGAGGTTTCCCTTGGAAAGCTGTGAAATGACGAAAATAATGGTTATATTTACAACTCCGGGTACTTTGGGTGGCGTTTTCACGGGACTGTGCTTTCAAATATTAAGAGTTCATGTTTACAGAGCTCAGATTTGGTGTCTAAAGCCTTGGAATGACGAGAATAGTTTTTATGTTTACAATTTAGGAGGATTGGCTTTGGCGTTTCTTTGTGTGAATCAGTTAAAATGGTGGCGGTTCCAGTAGATACTTCTAAGCAAACTGTCTAATTGTGGTAAAACTGTTAAAATACACAATGAGAGTTACCAGAAATGATTAAGAACGTGTAATAAACACCTCAAGTACACGTAAATAGATTCTTACTACATTTACTGTCGAATTCAATCACGGAGGTTTCCCTTGGAAAGCTGTGAAATGACGAAAATACTGGTTATATTTACAACTCCGGGTACTTCTGGAGGCGTTTTCACGGGACGGTGCTTTCAAATATTAAGAGTTCATGTTTACAGAGCTCAGAATTGGTGTCTAAAGCCTTGGAATGAGGAGAATATAGTTTATGTTTACAATTTAGGAGGATTGGCTTCGGCGCTTTTTTGTGCGTATCATTTAAAATGGTGACGGTTCCAGGAACTACTTCTAAGCAAACTGTCTAATTGTGGTAAAACTGTTAAAATACACAATGAGAGTTCCCAGAAATGATTAAGAACGTTTAATAAACACCTCAAGGACCTGTAAATAGATTCTTACTACATTTACTGTCGAATTCAATCACGGAGGTTTCGAGTGGAAAGCTGTGAAATGCCGTAATTCTGGTAATGTTTACAAGTCCGGGTACTTTGGGTGGCGTTTTCACGGGACTGTGCTTTCAATTATTAAGAGTTCATGTTTACAGAGCTCAGATTTGGTGTCTAAAGCCTTGGAATGACGAGAATAATTTTTATGTTTACAATTTAGGAGGATTGGCTTTGGCGTTTTTTTTGTGTGAATCAGTTAAAATGGTGGCGGTTGCAGTAAACAGTTCTAAGCAAACTGTCTAATTGTGGTAAAACTATTAACATACACAATGAGAGTTCCCGGAAATGATTAAGAACGTGTAATAAACATCTCAAGTACACGTAAATAGATTCTTACTTCATTTACTGTCGAATTCAATCACCGAGGTTTCCAGTGGAAAGCTGTGAAATGATGAAAATACTGGTAATGTTTACAAGTACGGGTACTTCTGGTGGCGTTTTCACGGGACTGTGCTTTCAAATATTAAGAGTTCATGTTTACAGAGCTCAGAATTGGTGTCTAAAGCCTTGGAATGACGAGAATATTGTTTATGTTTACAATTTAGGAGGATTGGCTTCGGCGCTTTTTTGTGCGTATCATTTAAAATGGTGACGGTTCCAGGAACTACTTCTAAGCAAACTGTCTAATTGTGGTAAAACTGTTAAAATACACAATGAGAGTTCCCAGAAATGATTAAGAACGTTTAATAAACACCTCAAGGACCTGTAAATAGATTCTTACTACATTTACTGTCGAATTCAATCACGGAGGTTTCGAGTGGGAAGCTGTGAAATGCCGTAATTCTGGTAATGTTTACAAGTCCGGGTACTTTGGGTGGCGTTTTCACGGGACTGTGCTTTCAATTATTAAGAGTTCATGTTTACAGAGCTCAGATTTGGTGTCTAAAGCCTTGGAATGACGAGAATAGTTTTTATGTTTACAATTTAGGAGGATTGGCTTTGGCGTTTTTTTTGTGTGAATCAGTTAAAATGGTGGCGGTTCCAGTAAACAGTTCTAAGCAAACTGTCTAATTGTGGTAAAACTATTAACATACACAATGAGAGTTCCCGGAAATGATTAAGAACGTGTAATAAACATCTCAAGTACACGTAAATAGATTCTTACTTCATTTACTGTCGAATTCAATCACGGAGGTTTCCCTTGGAAAGCTGTGAAATGACGAAAATAATGGTTATATTTACAACTCCGGGTACTTCTGGAGGCGTTTTCACGGGACGGTGCTTTCAAATATTAAGAGTTCATGTTTACAGAGCTCAGATTTGGTGTCTAAAGCCTTGGAATGACGAGAATAGTTTTTATGTTTACAATTTAGGAGGATTGGCTTTGGCGTTTCTTTGTGTGAATCAGTTAAAATGGTGGCGGTTCCAGTAGATACTTCTAAGCAAACTGTCTAATTGTGGTAAAACTGTTAAAATACACAATGAGAGTTACCAGAAATGATTAAGAACGTGTAATAAACACCTCAAGTACACGTAAATAGATTCTTACTACATTTACTGTCGAATTCAATCACGGAGGTTTCCCTTGGAAAGCTGTGAAATGACGAAAATACTGGTTATATTTACAACTCCGGGTACTTCTGGAGGCGTTTTCACGGGACGGTGCTTTCAAATATTAAGAGTTCATGTTTACAGAGCTCAGAATTGGTGTCTAAAGCCTTGGAATGAGGAGAATATAGTTTATGTTTACAATTTAGGAGGATTGGCTTCGGCGCTTTTTTGTGCGTATCATTTAAAATGGTGACGGTTCCAGGAACTACTTCTAAGCAAACTGTCTAATTGTGGTAAAACTGTTAAAATACACAATGAGAGTTCCCAGAAATGATTAAGAACGTTTAATAAACACCTCAAGGACCTGTAAATAGATTCTTACTACATTTACTGTCGAATTCAATCACGGAGGTTTCGAGTGGAAAGCTGTGAAATGCCGTAATTCTGGTAATGTTTACAAGTCCGGGTACTTTGGGTGGCGTTTTCACGGGACTGTGTTTCAATTATTAAGAGTTCATGTTTACAGAGCTCAGATTTGGTGTCTAAAGCCTTGGAATGACGAGAATAATTTTTATGTTTACAATTTAGGAGGATTGGCTTTGGCGTTTTTTTTGTGTGAATCAGTTAAAATGGTGGCGGTTCCAGTAAACAGTTCTAAGCAAACTGTCTAATTGTGGTAAAACTATTAACATACACAATGAGAGTTCCCGGAAATGATTAAGAACGTGTAATAAACATCTCAAGTACACGTAAATAGATTCTTACTTCATTTACTGTCGAATTCAATCACCGAGGTTTCCAGTGGAAAGCTGTGAAATGACGAAAATACTGGTAATGTTTACAAGTACGGGTACTTCTGGTGGCGTTTTCACGGGACTGTGCTTTCAAATATTAAGAGTTCATGTTTACAGAGCTCAGAATTGGTGTCTAAAGCCTTGGAATGAGGAGAATATTGTTTATGTTTACAATTTAGGAGGATTGGCTTTGGCGTGTTTTTTTGTGTGAATCAGTTAAAATGGTGGCGGTTCCAGTAAATACTTCTAAGCAAACTGTCTAATTGTGGTAAAACTGTTAAAATACACAATGAGAGTTACCAGAAATGATTAAGAACGTGTAATAAACACCTCAAGTACACATAAATAGATTCTTACTACATTTACTGTCGAATTTATTCACGGAGGTTTCGAGTGGAAAGCTGTGAAATGACGTAATTCTGGTAATGTTTACCAGTCCGGGTACTTTCGGTGGCGTTTTCACGGGACTGTGCTTTCAATTATTAAGAGTTCATGTTTACAGAGCTCAGATTTGGTGTCTAAAGCCTTGGAATGACGAGAATAGTTTATATGTTTACAATTTAGGAGGATTGGCTTTGGCGTTTTTTTTGTGTGAATCAGTTAAAATGGTGGCGGTTACAGTAAATACTTCTAAGCAAACTGTCTAATTGTGGTTAAAATCTTAAAATACACAATGATAGTCCCCAGAAATGATTAAGAACGTGTAATGAACACCTCAAGTACACGTAAATAGATTCTTGCTACATTTACTGTCGAATTCAATCACGGAGGTTTCCCTTGGAAAGCTGTGAAATGACGAAAATACTGGTTATATTTACAACTCCGGGTATTTCGGGTGGCGTTTTCACGGGACTTTGCTTTCAAATATTAAGAGTTCATGTTTACAGAGCTCAGAATTGGTGTCTAAAGCCTTGGAATGAGGAGAATATTGTTTATGTTTACAATTTAGGAGGATTGGCTTCGGCGCTTTTTTGTGCCTATCATTTAAAATGGTGAAGGTTCCAGGAACTACTTCTAAGCAAACTGTCTAGTTGTGGTAAAACTGTTAAAATACACAATGAGAGTTCCCAGAAATGATTAAGAACGTTTAATAAACACCTCAAGGACCTGTAAATAGATTCTTACTACATTTACTGTCGAATTCAATCACGGAGGTTTCGAGTGGAAAGCTGTGAAATGCCGTAATTCTGGTAATGTTTACAAGTCGGGGTACTTTGTGTGGCGTTTTCACGGGACTGTGCTTTCAATTATTAAGAGTTCATGTTTACAGAGCTCAGATTTGGTGTCTAAAGCCTTGGAATGACGAGAATAGTTTTTATGTTTACAATTTAGGAGGATTGGCTTTGGCGTGTTTTTTGTGTGAATCAGTTAAAATGGTGGCGGTTCCAGTAAATACTTCTAAGCAAACTGTCTAATTGTGGTAAAACTGTTAAAATACACAATGAGAGTTACCAGAAATGATTAAGAACGTGTAATAAACACCTCAAGTACACATAAATAGATTCTTACTACATTTACTGTCGAATTTAATCACGGAGGTTTCGAGTGGAAAGCTGTGAAATGACGTAATTCTGGTAATGTTTACCAGTCCGGGTACTTTCGGTGGCGTTTTCACGGGACTGTGCTTTCAATTATTAAGAGTTCATGTTTACAGAGCTCAGATTTGGTGTCTAAAGCCTTGGAATGACGAGAATAGTTTATATGTTTACAATTTAGGAGGATTGGCTTTGGCGTTTTTTTTGTGTGAATCAGTTAAAATGGTGGCGGTTACAGTAAATACTTCTAAGCAAACTGTCTAATTGTGGTTAAAATCTTAAAATACACAATGATAGTCCCCAGAAATGATTAAGAACGTGTAATGAACACCTCAAGTACACGTAAATAGATTCTTACTACATTTACTGTCGAATTCAATCACGGAGGTTTCCCTTGGAAAGCTGTGAAATGACGAAAATACTGGTTATATTTACAACTCCGTGTATTTCGGGTGGCGTTTTCACGGGACTTTGCTTTCAAATATTAAGAGTTCATGTTTACAGAGCTCAGAATTGGTGTCTAAAGCCTTGGAATGAGGAGAATATTGTTTATGTTTACAATTTAGGAGGATTGGCTTCGGCGCTTTTTTGTGCCTATCATTTAAAATGGTGAAGGTTCCAGGAACTACTTCTAAGCAAACTGTCTAATTGTGGTAAAACTTTTAAAATACACAATGAGAGTTCCCAGAAATGATTAAGAACGTTTAATAAACACCTCAAGGACCTGTAAATAGATTCTTACTACATTTACTGTCGAATTCAATCACGGAGGTTTCGAGTGGAAAGCTGTGAAATGCCGTAATTCTGGTAATGTTTACAAGTCGGGGTATTTTGTGTGGCGTTTTCACGGGACTGTGCTTCCAATTATTAAGAGTTCATGTTTACAGAGCTCAGATTTGGTGTCTAAAGCCTTGGAATGACGAGAATAGTTTTTATGTTTACAATTTAGGAGGATTGGCTTTGGCGTGTTTTTTGTGTGAATCAGTTAAAATGGTGGCGGTTCCAGTAAATACTTCTAAGCAAACTGTCTAATTGTGGTAAAACTGTTAAAATACACAATGAGAGTTACCAGAAATGATTAAGAACGTGTAATAAACACCTCAAGTACACGTAAATAGATTCTTACTACATTTACTGTAGAATTCAATCACGGAGGTTTCCCTTGGAAAGCTGTGAAATGACGAAAATAATGGTTATATTTACAACTCCGGGTACTTCGGGTGGCGTTTTCACGGGACTTTGCTTTCAAATATTAAGAGTTCATGTTTACAGAGCTCAGAATTGGTGTCTAAAGCATTGGAATGACGAGAATAGTTTTTATGTTTACAATTTAGGAGGATTGGCTTTGGCGTTTCTTTGTGTGAATCAGTTAAAATGGTGGCGGTTCCAGTAGATACTTCTAAGCAAACTGTCTAATTGTGGTAAAACTGTTAAAATACACAATGAGAGTTACCAGAAATGATTAAGAACGTGTAATAAACACCTCAAGTACACGTAAATAGATTCTTACTACATTTACTGTCGAATTCAATCACGGAGGTTTCCCTTGGAAAGCTGTGAAATGACGAAAATACTGGTTATATTTACAACTCCGGGTACTTCTGGAGGCGTTTTCACGGGACGGTGCTTTCAAATATTAAGAGTTCATGTTTACAGAGCTCAGAATTGGTGTCTAAAGCCTTGGAATGAGGAGAATATTGTTTATGTTTACAATTTAGGAGGATTGGCTTCGGAGCTTTTTTGTGCGTATCATTTAAAATGGTGACGGTTCCAGGAACTACTTCTAAGCAAACTGTCTAATTGTGGTAAAACTGTTAAAATACACAATGAGAGTTCCCAGAAATGATTAAGAACGTTTAATAAACACCTCAAGGACCTGTAAATAGATTCTTACTACATTTACTGTCGAATTCAATCACGGAGGTTTCGAGTGGAAAGCTGTGAAATGCCGTAATTCTGGTAATGTTTACAAGTCCGGGTACTTTGGGTGGCGTTTTCACGGGATTGTGCTTTCAATTATTAAGAGTTCATGTTTACAGAGCTCAGATTTGGTGTCTAAAGCCTTGGAATGACGAGAATAGTTTTTATGTTTACAATTTAGGAGGATTGGCTTTGGCGTTTTTTTTGTGTGAATCAGTTAAAATGGTGGCGGTTCCAGTAAACAGTTCTAAGCAAACTGTCTAATTGTGGTAAAACTATTAACATACACAATGAGAGTTACCGGAAATGATTAAGAACGTGTAATAAACATCTCAAGTACACGTAAATAGATTCTTACTTCATTTACTGTCGAATTAAATCACCGAGGTTTCCAGTGGAAAGCTGTGAAATGACGAAAATACTGGTAATGTTTACAAGTACGGGTACTTCTGGTGGCGTTTTCACGGGACTGTGCTTTCAAATATTAAGAGTTCATGTTTACAGAGCTCAGAATTGGTGTCTAAAGCCTTGGAATGAGGAGAATATTGTTTATGTTTACAATTTAGGAGGATTGGCTTTGGCGTGTTTTTTTGTGTGAATCAGTTAAAATGGTGGCGGTTCCAGTAAATACTTCTAAGCAAACTGTCTAATTGTGGTAAAACTGTTAAAATACACAATGAGAGTTACCAGAAATGATTAAGAACGTGTAATAAACACCTCAAGTACACATAAATAGATTCTTACTACATTTACTGTCGAATTTAATCACGGAGGTTTCGAGTGGAAAGCTGTGAAATGACGTAATTCTGGTAATGTTTCCCATCCCGGTACTTTCGGTGGCGTTTTCACGGGACTGTGCTTTCAATTATTAAGAGTTCATGTTTACAGAGCTCAGATTTGGTGTCTAAAGCCTTGGAATGACGAGAATAGTTTATATGTTTACAATTTAGGAGGATTGGCTTTGGCGTTTTTTTTGTGTGAATCAGTTAAAATGGTGGCGGTTACAGTAAATACTTCTAAGCAAACTGTCTAATTGTGGTTAAAATCTTAAAATACACAATGATAGTCCCCAGAAATGATTAAGAACGTGTAATGAACACCTCAAGGACCTGTAAATAGATTCTTACTACATTTACTGTCGAATTCAATCACGGAGGTTTCGAGTGGAAAGCTGTGAAATGCCGTAATTCTGGTAATGTTTACAAGTCCGGGTACTTTGGGTGGCGTTTTCACGGGACTGTGCTTTCAATTATTAAGAGTTCATGTTTACAGAGCTCAGATTTGGTGTCTAAAGCCTTGGAATGACGAGAATAGTTTTTATGTTTACAATTTAGGAGGATTGGCTTTGGCGTTTTTTTTGTGTGAATCAGTTAAAATGGTGGCGGTTCCAGTAAACAGTTCTAAGCAAACTGTCTAATTGTGGTAAAACTATTAACATACACAATGAGAGTTCCCGGAAATGATTAAGAACGTGTAATAAACATCTCAAGTACACGTAAATAGATTCTTACTTCATTTACTGTCGAATTCAATCACCGAGGTTTCCAGTGGAAAGCTGTGAAATGACGAATATACTGGTAATGTTTACAAGTACGGGAACTTCTGTTGGCGTTTTCACGGGACTGTGCTTTCAAATATTAAGAGTTCATGTTTACAGAGCTCAGAATTGGTGTCTAAAGCCTTGGAATGACGAGAATATTGTTTATGTTTACAATTTAGGAGGATTGGCTTTGGCGTGTTTTTTTGTGTGAATCAGTTAAAATGGTGGCGGTTCCAGTAAATACTTCTAAGCAAACTGTCCAATTGTGGTAAAACTGTTAAAATACACAATGAGAGTTACCAGAAATGATTAAGAACGTGTAATAAACACCTCAAGTACACATAAATAGATTCTTACTACATTTACTGTCGAATTTAATCACGGAGGTTTCGAGTGGAAAGCTGTGAAATGACGTAATTCTGGTAATGTTTACAAGTCCGGGTACTTTCGGTGGCGTTTTCACGGGACTGTGCTTTCAATTATTAAGAGTTCATGTTTACAGAGCTCAGATTTGGTGTCTAAAGCCTTGGAATGACGAGAATAGTTTATATGTTTACAATTTAGGAGGATTGGCTTTGGCGTTTTTTTTGTGTGAATCAGTTAAAATGGTGGCGGTTACAGTAAATACTTCTAAGCAAACTGTCTAATTGTGGTTAAAATCTTAAAATACACAATTATAGTCCCCAGAAATGATTAAGAACGTGTAATGAACACCTCAAGTACACGTAAATAGATTCTTACTACATTTACTGTCGAATTCAATCACGGAGGTTTTCCTTGGAAAGCTGTGAAATGACGAAAATACTGGTTATATTTACAACTCCGGGTATTTCGGGTGGCGTTTTCACGGGACTTTGCTTTCAAATATTAAGAGTTCATGTTTACAGAGCTCAGAATTGGTGTCTAAAGCCTTGGAATGAGGAGAATATTGTTTATGTTTACAATTTAGGAGGATTGGCTTCGGCGCTTTTTTGTGCCTATCATTTAAAATGGTGAAGGTTCCAGGAACTACTTCTAAGCAAACTGTCTAATTGTGGTAAAACTGTTAAAATACACAATGAGAGTTCCCAGAAATGATTAAGAACGTTTAATAAACACCTCAAGGACCTGTAAATAGATTCTTACTACATTTACTGTCGAATTCAATCACGGAGGTTTCGAGTGGAAAGCTGTGAAATGCCGTAATTCTGGTAATGTTTACAAGTCGGGGTACTTTGTGTGGCGTTTTCACGGGACTGTGCTTTCAATTATTAAGAGTTCATGTTTACAGAGCTCAGATTTGGTGTCTAAAGCCTTGGAATGACGAGAATAGTTTTTATGTTTACAATTTAGGAGGATTGGCTTTGGCGTTTCTTTGTGTGAATCAGTTAAAATGGTGGCGGTTCCAGTAGATACTTCTAAGCAAACTGTCTAATTGTGGTAAAACTGTTAAAATACACAATGAGAGTTACCAGAAATGATTAAGAACGTGTAATAAACACCTCAAGTACACGTAAATAGATTCTTACTCCATTTACTGTCGAATTCAATCACGGAGGTTTCCCTTGGAAAGCTGTGAAATGACGAAAATACTGGTTATATTTACAACTCCGGGTACTTCTGGAGGCGTTTTCACGGGACGGTGCTTTCAAATATTAAGAGTTCATGTTTACAGAGCTCAGAATTGGTGTCTAAAGCCTTGGAATGAGGAGAATATTGTTTATGTTTACAATTTAGGAGGATTGGCTTCGGCGCTTTTTTGTGCGTATCATTTAAAATGGTGACGGTTCCAGGAACTACTTCTAAGCAAACTGTCTAATTGTGGTAAAACTGTTAAAATACACAATGAGAGTTCCCAGAAATGATTAAGAACGTTTAATAAACACCTCAAGGACCTGTAAATAGATTCTTACTACATTTACTGTCGAATTCAATCACGGAGGTTTCGAGTGGAAAGCTGTGAAATGCCGTAATTCTGGTAATGTTTACAAGTCCGGGTACTTTGGGTGGCGTTTTCACGGGACTGGGCTTTCAATTATTAAGAGTTCATGTTTACAGAGCTCAGATTTGGTGTCTAAAGCCTTGGAATGACGAGAATAGTTTTTATGTTTACAATTTAGGAGGATTGGCTTTGGCGTTTTTTTTGTGTGAATCAGTTAAAATGGTGGCGGTTCCAGTAAACAGTTCTAAGCAAACTGTCTAATTGTGGTAAAACTATTAACATACACAATGAGAGTTCCCGGAAATGATTAAGAACGTGTAATAAACATCTCAAGTACACGTAAATAGATTCTTACTTCATTTACTGTCGAATTCAATCACCGAGGTTTCCAGTGGAAAGCTGTGAAATGACGAAAATACTGGTAATGTTTACAAGTACGGGTACTTCTGGTGGCGTTTTCACGGGACTGTGCTTTCAAATATTAAGAGTTCATGTTTACAGAGCTCAGAATTGGTGTCATAACCTTGGAATGACGAGAATAGGTTTTATGTTTACAATTTAGGAGGATTGGCTTTGGCGTTTCTTTGTGTGAATCAGTTAAAATGGTGGCGGTTCCAGTAAATACTTCTAAGCAAACTGTCTAATTGTGGTAAAACTGTTAAAATACACAATGAGAGTTCCCAGAAATGATTAAGAACGTTTAATAAACACCTCAAGGACCTGTAAATAGATTCTTACTACATTTACTGTCGAATTCAATCACGGAGGTTTCGAGTGGAAAGCTGTGAAATGCTGTAACTCTGTTAATGTTTACAAGTCGGGGTACTTTGTGTGGCGTTTTCACGGGACTGTGCTTTCAATTATTAAGAGTTCATGTTTACAGAGCTCAGATTTGGTGTCTAAAGCCTTGGAATGACGAGAATAGTTTTTATGTTTACAATTTAGGAGGATTGGCTTTGGCGTTTCTTTGTGTGAATCAGTTAAAATGGTGGCGGTTCCAGTAGATACTTCTAAGCAAACTAATTGTGGTAAAACTGTTAAAATACACAATGAGAGTTACCAGAAATGATTAAGAACGTGTAATAAACACCTCAAGTACACGTAAATAGATTCTTACTACATTTACTGTCGAATTCAATCACGGAGGTTTCCCTTGGAAAGCTGTGAAATGACGAAAATACTGGTTATATTTACAACTCCGGGTACTTCTGGAGGCGTTTTCACGGGACGGTGCTTTCAAATATTAAGAGTTCATGTTTACAGAGCTCAGATTTGGTGTCTAAAGCGTTGGAATGACGAGAATAGTTTTTATGTTTACAATTTAGGAGGATTGGCTTTGGCGTGTTTTTTGTGTGAATCAGTTAAAATGGTGGCGGTTCCAGTAAATACTTCTAAGCAAACTGTCTAATTGTGGTAAAACTGTTAAAATACACAATGAGAGTTACCAGAAATGATTAAGAACGTGTAATAAACACCTCAAGTACACGTAAATAGATTCTTACTACATTTACTGTCGAATTCAATCACGGAGGTTTCCCTTGGAAAGCTGTGAAATGACGAAAATAATGGTTATATTTACAACTCCGGGTACTTCGGGTGGCGTTTTCACGGGACTTTGCTTTCAAATATTAAGAGTTCATGTTTACAGAGCTCAGAATTGGTGTCTAAAGCCTTGGAATGACGAGAATAGTTTTTATGTTTACAATTTAGGAGGATTGGCTTTGGCGTTTCTTTGTGTGAATCAGTTAAAATGGTGGCGGTTCCAGTAGATACTTCTAAGCAAACTGTCTAATTGTGGTAAAACTGTTAAAATACACAATGAGAGTTACCAGAAATGATTAAGAACGTGTAATAAACACCTCAAGTACACGTAAATAGATTCTTACTACATTTACTGTCGAATTCAATCACGGAGGTTTCCCTTGGAAAGCTGTGAAATGACGAAAATACTGGTTATATTTACAACTCCGGGTACTTCTGGAGGCGTTTTCACGGGACGGTGCTTTCAAATATTAAGAGTTCATGTTTACAGAGCTCAGAATTGGTGTCTAAAGCCTTGGAATGAGGAGAATATTGTTTATGTTTACAATTTAGGAGGATTGGCTTCGGCGCTTTTTTGTGCGTATCATTTAAAATGGTGACGGTTCCAGGAACTACTTCTAAGCAAACTGTCTAATTGTGGTAAAACTGTTAAAATACACAATGAGAGTTCCCAGAAATGATTACGAACGTTTAATAAACACCTCAAGGACCTGTAAATAGATTCTTACTACATTTACTGTCGAATTCAATCACGGAGGTTTCGAGTGGAAAGCTGTGAAATGCCGTAATTCTGGTAATGTTTACAAGTCCGGGTACTTTGGGTGGCGTTTTCACGGGACTGGGCTTTCAATTATTAAGAGTTCATGTTTACAGAGCTCAGATTTGGTGTCTAAAGCCTTGGAATGACGAGAATAGTTTTTATGTTTACAATTTAGGAGGATTGGCTTTGGCGTTTTTTTTGTGTGAATCAGTTAAAATGGTGGCGGTTCCAGTAAACAGTTCTAAGCAAACTGTCTAATTGTGGTAAAACTATTAACATACACAATGAGAGTTCCCGGAAATGATTAAGAACGTGTAATAAACATCTCAAGTACACGTAAATAGATTCTTACTTCATTTACTGTCGAATTCAATCACCGAGGTTTCCAGTGGAAAGCTGTGAAATGACGAAAATACTGGTAATGTTTACAAGTACGGGTACTTCTGGTGGCGTTTTCACGGGACTGTGCTTTCAAATATTAAGAGTTCATGTTTACAGAGCTCAGAATTGGTGTCTAAAGCCTTGGAATGACGAGAATAGGTTTTATGTTTACAATTTAGGAGGATTGGCTTTGGCGTTTCTTTGTGTGAATCAGTTAAAATGGTGGCGGTTCCAGTAAATACTTCTAAGCAAACTGTCTAATTGTGGTAAAACTGTTAAAATACACAATGAGAGTTCCCAGAAATGATTAAGAACGTTTAATAAACACCTCAAGGACCTGTAAATAGATTCTTACTACATTTACTGTCGAATTCAATCACGGAGGTTTCGAGTGGAAAGCTGTGAAATGCTGTAATTCTGTTAATGTTTACAAGTCGGGGTACTTTGTGTGGCGTTTTCACGGGACTGTGCTTTCAATTATTAAGAGTTCATGTTTACAGAGCTCAGATTTGGTGTCTAAAGCCTTGGAATGACGAGAATAGTTTTTATGTTTACAATTTAGGAGGATTGGCTTTGGCGTTTCTTTGTGTGAATCAGTTAAAATGGTGGCGGTTCCAGTAGATACTTCTAAGCAAACTAATTGTGGTAAAACTGTTAAAATACACAATGAGAGTTACCAGAAATGATTAAGAACGTGTAATAAACACCTCAAGTACACGTAAATAGATTCTTACTACATTTACTGTCGAATTCAATCACGGAGGTTTCCCTTGGAAAGCTGTGAAATGACGAAAATACTGGTTATATTTACAACTCCGGGTACTTCTGGAGGCGTTTTCACGGGACGGTGCTTTCAAATATTAAGAGTTCATGTTTACAGAGCTCAGATTTGGTGTCTAAAGCGTTGGAATGACGAGAATAGTTTTTATGTTTACAATTTAGGAGGATTGGCTTTGGCGTGTTTTTTCTGTGAATCAGTTAAAATGGTGGCGGTTCCAGTAAATACTTCTAAGCAAACTGTCTAATTGTGGTAAAACTGTTAAAATACACAATGAGAGTTACCAGAAATGATTAAGAACGTGTAATAAACACCTCAAGTACACGTAAATAGATTCTTACTACATTTACTGTCGAATTCAATCACGGAGGTTTCCCTTGGAAAGCTGTGAAATGACGAAAATACTGGTTATATTTACAACTCCGGGTACTTCTGGAGGCGTTTTCACGGGACGGTGCTTTCAAATATTAAGAGTTCATGTTTACAGAGCTCAGATTTGGTGTCTAAAGCGTTGGAATGACGAGAATAGTTTTTATGTTTACAATTTAGGAGGATTGGCTTTGGCGTGTTTTTTGTGTGAATCAGTTAAAATTGTGGCGGTTCCAGTAAATACTTCTAAGCAAACTGTCTAATTGTGGTAAAACTGTTAAAATACACAATGAGAGTTACCAGAAATGATTAAGAACGTGTAATAAACACCTCAAGTACACGTAAATAGATTCTTACTACATTTACTGTCGAATTCAATCACGGAGGTTTCCCTTGGAAAGCTGTGAAATGACGAAAATAATGGTTATATTTACAACTCCGGGTACTTCGGGTGGCGTTTTCACGGGACTTTGCTTTCAAATATTAAGAGTTCATGTTTACAGAGCTCAGAATTGGTGTCTAAAGCCTTGGAATGACGAGAATAGTTTTTATGTTTACAATTTAGGAGGATTGGCTTTGGCGTTTCTTTGTGTGAATCAGTTAAAATGGTGGCGGTTCCAGTAGATACTTCTAAGCAAACTGTCTAATTGTGGTAAAACTGTTAAAATACACAATGAGAGTTACCAGAAATGATTAAGAACGTGTAATAAACACCTCAAGTACACGTAAATAGATTCTTACTACATTTACTGTCGAATTCAATCACGGAGGTTTCCCTTGGAAAGCTGTGAAATGACGAAAATACTGGTTATATTTACAACTCCGGGTACTTCTGGAGGCGTTTTCACGGGACGGTGCTTTCAAATATTAAGAGTTCATGTTTACAGAGCTCAGAATTGGTGTCTAAAGCCTTGGAATGAGGAGAATATTGTTTATGTTTACAATTTAGGAGGATTGGCTTCGGCGCTTTTTTGTGCGTATCATTTAAAATGGTGACGGTTCCAGGAACTACTTCTAAGCAAACTGTCTAATTGTGGTAAAACTGTTAAAATACACAATGAGAGTTCCCAGAAATGATTAAGAACGTTTAATAAACACCTAAAGGACCTGTAAATAGATTCTTACTACATTTACTGTCGAATTCAATCACGGAGGTTTCGAGTGGAAAGCTGTGAAATGCCGTAATTCTGGTAATGTTTACAAGTCCGGGTACTTTGGGTGGCGTTTTCACGGGACTGTGCTTTCAATTATTAAGAGTTCATGTTTACAGAGCTCAGATTTGGTGTCTAAAGCCTTGGAATGACGAGAATAGTTTTTATGTTTACAATTTAGGAGGATTGGCTTTGGCGTGTTTTTTGTGTGAATAAGTTAAAATGGTGGCGGTTCCAGTAAATACTTCTAAGCAAACTGTCTAATTGTGGTAAAACTGTTAAAATACACAATGAGAGTTACCAGAAATGATTAAGAACGTGTAATAAACACCTCAAGTACACGTAAATAGATTCTTACTACATTTACTGTCGAATTCAATCACGGAGGTTTCCCTTGGAAAGCTGTGAAATGACGAAAATAATGGTTATATTTACAACTCCGGGTACTTCGGGTGGCGTTTTCACGGGACTTTGCTTTCAAATATTAAGAGTTCATGTTTACAGAGCTCAGAATTGGTGTCTAAAGCCTTGGAATGACGAGAATAGTTTTTATGTTTACAATTTAGGAGGATTGGCTTTGGCGTTTCTTTGTGTGAATCAGTTAAAATGGTGGCGGTTCCAGTAGATACTTCTAAGCAAACTGTCTAATTGTGGTAAAACTGTTAAAATACACAATGAGAGTTACCAGAAATGATTAAGAACGTGTAATAAACACCTCAAGTACACGTAAATAGATTCTTACTACATTTACTGTCGAATTCAATCACGGAGGTTTCCCTTGGAAAGCTGTGAAATGACGAAAATACTGGTTATATTTACAACTCCGGGTACTTCTGGAGGCGTTTTCACGGGACGGTGCTTTCAAATATTAAGAGTTCATGTTTACAGAGCTCAGAATTGGTGTCTAAAGCCTTGGAATGAGGAGAATATTGTTTATGTTTACAATTTAGGAGGATTGGCTTCGGCGCTTTTTTGTGCGTATCATTTAAAATGGTGACGGTTCCAGGAACTACTTCTAAGCAAACTGTCTAATTGTGGTAAAACTGTTAAAATACACAATGAGAGTTCCCAGAAATGATTAAGAACGTTTAATAAACACCTCAAGGACCTGTAAATAGATTCTTACTACATTTACTGTCGAATTCAATCACGGAGGTTTCGAGTGGAAAGCTGTGAAATGCCGTAATTCTGGTAATGTTTACAAGTCCGGGTACTTTGGGTGGCGTTTTCACGGGACTGTGCTTTCAATTATTAAGAGTTCATGTTTACAGAGCTCAGATTTGGTGTCTAAAGCCTTGGAATGACGAGAATAGTTTTTATGTTTACAATTTAGGAGGATTGGCTTTGGCGTTTTTTTTGTGTGAATCAGTTAAAATGGTGGCGGTTCCAGTAAACAGTTCTAAGCAAACTGTCTAATTGTGGTAAAACTATTAACATACACAATGAGAGTTCCCGGAAATGATTAAGAACGTGTAATAAACATCTCAAGTACACGTAAATAGATTCTTACTTCATTTACTGTCGAATTCAATCACCGAGGTTTCCAGTGGAAAGCTGTGAAATGACGAAAATACTGGTAATGTTTACAAGTACGGGTACTTCTGGTGGCGTTTTCACGGGACTGTGCTTTCAAATATTAAGAGTTCATGTTTACAGAGCTCAGAATTGGTGTCTAAAGCCTTGGAATGACGAGAATATTGTTTATGTTTACAATTTAGGAGGATTGGCTTTGGCGTGTTTTTTTGTGTGAATCAGTTAAAATGGTGGCGGTTCCAGTAAATACTTCTAAGCAAACTGTCTAATTGTGGTAAAACTGTTAAAATACACAATGAGAGTTACCAGAAATGATTAAGAACGTGTAATAAACACCTCAAGTACACGTAAATAGATTCTTACTACATTTACTGTCGAATTCAATCACGGAGGTTTCCCTTGGAAAGCTGTGAAATGACGAAAATAATGGTTATATTTACAACTCCGGGTACTTCGGGTGGCGTTTTCACGGGACTTTGCTTTCAAATATTAAGAGTTCATGTTTACAGAGCTCAGAATTGGTGTCTAAAGCCTTGGAATGACGAGAATAGTTTTTATGTTTACAATTTAGGAGGATTGGCTTTGGCGTTTCTTTGTGTGAATCAGTTAAAATGGTGGCGGTTCCAGTAGATACTTCTAAGCAAACTGTCTAATTGTGGTAAAACTGTTAAAATACACAATGAGAGTTACCAGAAATGATTAAGAACGTGTAATAAACACCTCAAGTACACGTAAATAGATTCTTACTACATTTACTGTCGAATTCAATCACGGAGGTTTCCCTTGGAAAGCTGTGAAATGACGAAAATACTGGTTATATTTACAACTCCGGGTACTTCTGGAGGCGTTTTCACGGGACGGTGCTTTCAAATATTAAGAGTTCATGTTTACAGAGCTCAGAATTGGTGTCTAAAGCCTTGGAATGAGGAGAATATTGTTTATGTTTACAATTTAGGAGGATTGGCTTCGGCGCTTTTTTGTGCCTATCATTTAAAATGGTGACGGTTCCAGGAACTACTTCTAAGCAAACTGTCTAATTGTGGTAAAACTGTTAAAATACACAATGAGAGTTCCCAGAAATGATTAAGAACGTTTAATAAACACCTCAAGGACCTGTAAATAGATTCTTACTACATTTACTGTCGAATTCAATCACGGAGGTTTCGAGTGGAAAGCTGTGAAATGCCGTAATTCTGGTAATGTTTACAAGTCCGGGTACTTTGGGTGGCGTTTTCACGGGACTGTGCTTTCAATTATTAAGAGTTCATGTTTACAGAGCTCAGATTTGGTGTCTAAAGCCTTGGAATGACGAGAATAGTTTTTATGTTTACAATTTAGGAGGATTGGCTTTGGCGTGTTTTTTGTGTGAATCAGTTAAAATGGTGGCGGTTCCAGTAAATACTTCTAAGCAAACTGTCTAATTGTGGTAAAACTGTTAAAATACACAATGAGAGTTACCAGAAATGATTAAGAACGTGTAATAAACACCTCAAGTACACGTAAATAGATTCTTACTACATTTACTGTCGAATTCAATCACGGAGGTTTCCCTTGGAAAGCTGTGAAATGACGAAAATAATGGTTATATTTACAACTCCGGGTACTTCGGGTGGCGTTTTCGCGGGACTTTGCTTTCAAATATTAAGAGTTCATGTTTACAGAGCTCAGAATTGGTGTCTAAAGCCTTGGAATGACGAGAATAGTTTTTATGTTTACAATTTAGGAGGATTGGCTTTGGCGTTTCTTTGTGTGAATCAGTTAAAATGGTGGCGGTTCCAGTAGATACTTCTAAGCAAACTGTCTAATTGTGGTAAAACTGTTAAAATACACAATGAGAGTTACCAGAAATGATTAAGAACGTGTAATAAACACCTCAAGTACACGTGAATAGATTCTTACTACATTTACTGTCGAATTCAATCACGGAGGTTTCCCTTGGAAAGCTGTGAAATGACGAAAATACTGGTTATATTTACAACTCCGGGTACTTCTGGAGGCGTTTTCACGGGACGGTGCTTTCAAATATTAAGAGTTCATGTTTACAGAGCTCAGAATTGGTGTCTAAAGCCTTGGAATGAGGAGAATATTGTTTATGTTTACAATTTAGGAGGATTGGCTTCGGCGCTTTTTTGTGCCTATCATTTAAAATGGTGACGGTTCCAGGAACTACTTCTAAGCAAACTGTCTAATTGTGGTAAAACTGTTAAAATACACAATGAGAGTTCCCAGAAATGATTAAGAACGTTTAATAAACACCTCAAGGACCTGTAAATAGATTCTTACTACATTTACTGTCGAATTCAATCACGGAGGTTTCGAGTGGAAAGCTGTGAAATGCCGTAATTCTGGTAATGTTTACAAGTCCGGGTACTTTGGGTGGCGTTTTCACGGGACTGTGCTTTCAATTATTAAGAGTTCATGTTTACAGAGCTCAGATTTGGTGTCTAAAGCCTTGGAATGACGAGAATAGTTTTTATGTTTACAATTTAGGAGGATTGGCTTTGGCGTTTTTTGTGTGTGAATCAGTTAAAATGGTGGCGGTTCCAGTAAACAGTTCTAAGCAAACTGTCTAATTGTGGTAAAACTATTAACATACACAATGAGAGTTCCCGGAAATGATTAAGAACGTGTAATAAACATCTCAAGTACACGTAAATAGATTCTTACTTCATTTACTGTCGAATTCAATCACCGAGGTTTCCAGTGGAAAGCTGTGAAATGACGAAAATACTGGTAATGTTTACAAGTCCGGGTACTTTGGGTGGCGTTTTCACGGGACTGTGCTTTCAAATATTAAGAGTTCATGTTTACAGAGCTCAGAATTGGTGTCTAAAGCCTTGGAATGACGAGAATATTGTTTATGTTTACAATTTAGGAGGATTGGCTTTGGCGTGTTTTTTTGTGTGAATCAGTTAAAATGGTGGCGGTTCCAGTAAATACTTCTAAGCAAACTGTCTAATTGTGGTAAAACTGTTAAAATACACAATGAGAGTTACCAGAAATGATTAAGAACGTGTAATAAACACCTCAAGTACACATAAATAGATTCTTACTACATTTACTGTCGAATTTAATCACGGAGGTTTCGAGTGGAAAGCTGTGAAATGACGTAATTCTGGTAATGTTTACCAGTCCGGGTACTTTCGGTGGCGTTTTCACGGGACTGTGCTTTCAATTATTAAGAGTTCATGTTTACAGAGCTCAGATTTGGTGTCTAAAGCCTTGGAATGACGAGAATAGTTTATATGTTTACAATTTAGGAGGATTGGCTTTGGCGTTTTTTTTGTGTGAATCAGTTAAAATGGTGGCGGTTACAGTAAATACTTCTAAGCAAACTGTCTAATTGTGGTTAAAATCTTAAAATACACAATGATAGTCCCCAGAAATGATTAAGAACGTGTAAGGAACACCTCAAGTACACGTAAATAGATTCTTACTACATTTACTGTCGAATTCAATCACGGAGGTTTCCCTTGGAAAGCTGTGAAATGACGAAAATACTGGTTATATTTACAACTCCGGGTATTTCGGGTGGCGTTTTCACGGGACTTTGCTTTCAAATATTAAGAGTTCATGTTTACAGAGCTCAGAATTGGTGTCTAAAGCCTTGGAATGAGGAGAATATTGTTTATGTTTACAATTTAGGAGGATTGGCTTCGGCGCTTTTTTGTGCCTATCATTTAAAATGGTGAAGGTTCCAGGAACTACTTCTAAGCAAACTGTCTAATTGTGGTAAAACTGTTAAAATACACAATGAGAGTTCCCAGAAATGATTAAGAACGTTTAATAAACACCTCAAGGACCTGTAAATAGATTCTTACTACATTTACTGTCGAATTCAATTACGGAGGTTTCGAGTGGAAAGCTGTGAAATGCCGTAATTCTGGTAATGTTTACAAGTCGGGGTACTTTGTGTGGCGTTTTCACGGGACTGTGCTTTCAATTATTAAGAGTTCATGTTTACAGAGCTCAGATTTGGTGTCTAAAGCCTTGGAATGACGAGAATAGTTTTTATGTTTACAATTTAGGAGGATTGGCTTTGGCGTGTTTTTTGTGTGAATCAGTTAAAATGGTGGCGGTTCCAGTAAATACTTCTAAGCAAACTGTCTAATTGTGGTAAAACTGTTAAAATACACAATGAGAGTTACCAGAAATGATTAAGAACGTGTAATAAACACCTCAAGTACACGTAAATAGATTCTTACTACATTTACTGTCGAATTCAATCACGGAGGTTTCCCTTGGAAAGCTGTGAAATGACGAAAATAATGGTTATATTTACAACTCCGGGTACTTCGGGTGGCGTTTTCACGGGACTTTGCTTTCAAATATTAAGAGTTCATGTTTACAGAGCTCAGAATTGGTGTCTAAAGCCTTGGAATGATGAGAATAGTTTTTATGTTTACAATTTAGGAGGATTGGCTTTGGCGTTTCTTTGTGTGAATCAGTTAAAATGGTGGCGGTTCCAGTAGATACTTCTAAGCAAACTGTCTAATTGTGGTAAAACTGTTAAAATACACAATGAGAGTTACCAGAAATGATTAAGAACGTGTAATAAACACCTCAAGTACACGTAAATAGATTCTTACTACATTTACTGTCGAATTCAATCACGGAGGTTTCCCTTGGAAAGCTGTGAAATGACGAAAATACTGGTTATATTTACAACTCCGGGTACTTCTGGAGGCGTTTTCACGGGACTTTGCTTTCAAATATTAAGAGTTCATGTTTACAGAGCTCAGAATTGGTGTCTAAAGCCTTGGAATGAGGAGAATATTGTTTATGTTTACAATTTAGGAGGATTGGCTTTGGCGTGTTTTTTGTGTGAATCAGTTAAAATGGTGGCGGTTCCAGTAAATACTTCTAAGCAAACTGTCTAATTGTGGTAAAACTGTTAAAATACACAATGAGAGTTTACAGAAATGATTAAGAACGTGTAATAAACACCTCTAGTACACGTAAATAGATTCTTACTACATTTACTGTCGAATTTAGTCACGGAGGTTTCGAGTGGAAAGCTGTGAAATGACGTAATTCTGGTAATGTTTACAAGTCCGGGTACTTTGGGTGGCGTTTTCACGGGACTGTGCTTTCAATTATTAAGAGTTCATGTTTACAGAGCTCAGATTTGGTGTCTAAAGCCTTGGAATGACGAGAATAGTTTTTATGTTTACAATTTAGGAGGATTGGCTTTGTCGTTTCTTTGTGTGAATCAGTTAAAATGGTGGCAGTTCCAGTAAATACTCCTAAGCAAACTGTCTAATTGTGGTTAAACTCTTAAAATACACAATGATAGTCCCCAGAAATGATTAAGAACGTGTAATGAACACCTCAAGTACACGTAAATAGATTCTTACTACATTTACTGTCGAATTCAATCACGGAGGTTTCCCTTGGAAAGCTGTGAAATGACGAAAATACTGGTTATATTTACAACTCCGGGTACTTCTGGTGGCGTTTTCACGGGACTTTGCTTTCAAATATTAAGAGTTCATGTTTACAGAGCTCAGAATTGGTGTCTAAAGCCTTGGAATGACAGGAATAGTTTTTATGTTTACAATTTAGGAGGATTGGCTTTGGCGTTTTTTTTGTGTGAATCAGTTAAAATGGTGGCGGTTCCAGTAAACAGTTCTAAGCAAACTGTCTAATTGTGGTAAAACTATTAACATACACAATGAGAGTTCCCGGAAATGATTAAGAACGTGTAATAAACATCTCAAGTACACGTAAATAGATTCTTACTTCATTTACTGTCGAATTCAATCACCGAGGTTTCCAGTGGAAAGCTGTGAAATGACGAAAATACTGGTAATGTTTACAAGTACGGGCACTTCTGGTGGCGTTTTCACGGGACTGTGCTTTCAAATATTAAGAGTTCATGTTTACAGAGCTCAGAATTGGTGTCTAAAGCCTTGGAATGACGAGAATATTGTTTATGTTTACAATTTAGGAGGATTGGCTTCGGCGCTTTTTTGTGCCTATCATTTAAAATGGTGACGGTTCCAGGAACTACTTCTAAGCAAACTGTCTAATTGTGGTAAAACTGTTAAAATACACAATGAGAGTTCCCAGAAATGATTAAGAACGTTTAATAAACACCTCAAGGACCTGTAAATAGATTCTTACTACATTTACTGTCGAATTCAATCACGGAGGTTTCGAGTGGAAAGCTGTGAAATGCCGTAATTCTGGTAATGTTTACAAGTCGGGGTACTTTGTGTGGCGTTTTCACGGGACTGTGCTTTCAATTATTAAGAGTTCATGTTTACAGAGCTCAGATTTGGTGTCTAAAGCCTTGGAATGACGAGAATAGTTTTTATGTTTACAATTTAGGAGGATTGGCTTTGGCGTTTTTTGTGTGTGAATCAGTTAAAATGGTGGCGGTTCCAGTAAACAGTTCTAAGCAAACTGTCTAATTGTGGTAAAACTATTAACATACACAATGAGAGTTCCCGGAAATGATTAAGAACGTGTAATAAACATCTCAAGTACACGTAAATAGATTCTTACTTCATTTACTGTCGAATTCAATCACCGAGGTTTCCAGTGGAAAGCTGTGAAATGACGAAAATACTGGTAATGTTTACAAGTCCGGGTACTTTGGGTGGCGTTTTCACGGGACTGTGCTTTCAAATATTAAGAGTTCATGTTTACAGAGCTCAGAATTGGTGTCTAAAGCCTTGGAATGACGAGAATATTGTTTATGTTTACAATTTAGGAGGATTGGCTTTGGCGTGTTTTTTTGTGTGAATCAGTTAAAATGGTGGCGGTTCCAGTAAATACTTCTAAGCAAACTGTCTAATTGTGGTAAAACTGTTAAAATACACAATGAGAGTTACCAGAAATGATTAAGAACGTGTAATAAACACCTCAAGTACACATAAATAGATTCTTACTACATTTACTGTCGAATTTAATCACGGAGGTTTCGAGTGGAAAGCTGTGAAATGACGTAATTCTGGTAATGTTTACCAGTCCGGGTACTTTCGGTGGCGTTTTCACGGGACTGTGCTTTCAATTATTAAGAGTTCATGTTTACAGAGCTCAGATTTGGTGTCTAAAGCCTTGGAATGACGAGAATAGTTTATATGTTTACAATTTAGGAGGATTGGCTTTGGCGTTTTTTTTGTGTGAATCAGTTAAAATGGTGGCGGTTACAGTAAATACTTCTAAGCAAACTGTCTAATTGTGGTTAAAATCTTAAAATACACAATGATAGTCCCCAGAAATGATTAAGAACGTGTAATGAACACCTCAAGTACACGTAAATAGATTCTTACTACATTTACTGTCGAATTCAATCACGGAGGTTTCCCTTGGAAAGCTGTGAAATGACGAAAATACTGGTTATATTTACAACTCCGGGTATTTCGGGTGGCGTTTTCACGGGACTTTGCTTTCAAATATTAAGAGTTCATGTTTACAGAGCTCAGAATTGGTGTCTAAAGCCTTGGAATGAGGAGAATATTGTTTATGTTTACAATTTAGGAGGATTGGCTTCGGCGCTTTTTTGTGCCTATCATTTAAAATGGTGAAGGTTCCAGGAACTACTTCTAAGCAAACTGTCTAATTGTGGTAAAACTGTTAAAATACACAATGAGAGTTCCCAGAAATGATTAAGAACGTTTAATAAACACCTCAAGGACCTGTAAATAGATTCTTACTACATTTACTGTCGAATTCAATCACGGAGGTTTCGAGTGGAAAGCTGTGAAATGCCGTAATTCTGGTAATGTTTACAAGTCGGGGTACTTTGTGTAGCGTTTTCACGGGACTGTGCTTTCAATTATTAAGAGTTCATGTTTACAGAGCTCAGATTTGGTGTCTAAAGCCTTGGAATGACGAGGATAGTTTTTATGTTTACAATTTAGGAGGATTGGCTTTGGCGTGTTTTTTGTGTGAATCAGTTAAAATGGTGGCGGTTCCAGTAAATACTTCTAAGCAAACTGTCTAATTGTGGTAAAACTGTTAAAATACACAATGAGAGTTACCAGAAATGATTAAGAACGTGTAATAAACACCTCAAGTACACGTAAATAGATTCTTACTACATTTACTGTCGAATTCAATCACGGAGGTTTCCCTTGGAAAGCTGTGAAATGACGAAAATAATGGTTATATTTACAACTCCGGGTACTTCGGGTGGCGTTTTCACGGGACTTTGCTTTCAAATATTAAGAGTTCATGTTTACAGAGCTCAGAATTGGTGTCTAAAGCCTTGGAATGACGAGAATAGTTTTTATGTTTACAATTTAGGAGGATTGGCTTTGGCGTTTCTTTGTGTGAATCAGTTAAAATGGTGGCGGTTCCAGTAGATACTTCTAAGCAAACTGTCTAATTGTGGTAAAACTGTTAAAATACACAATGAGAGTTACCAGAAATGATTAAGAACGTGTAATAAACACCTCAAGTACACGTAAATAGATTCTTACTACATTTACTGTCGAATTCAATCACGGAGGTTTCCCTTGGAAAGCTGTGAAATGACGAAAATACTGGTTATATTTACAACTCCGGGTACTTCTGGAGGCGTTTTCACGGGACGGTGCTTTCAAATATTAAGAGTTCATGTTTACAGAGCTCAGAATTGGTGTCTAAAGCCTTGGAATGAGGAGAATATTGTTTATGTTTACAATTTAGGAGGATTGGCTTCGGCGCTTTTTTGTGCGTATCATTTAAAATGGTGACGGTTCCAGGAACTACTTCTAAGCAAACTGTCTAATTGTGGTAAAACTATTAACATACACAATGAGAGTTCCCAGAAATGATTAAGAACGTGTAATAAACATCTCAAGTACACGTAAATAGATTCTTACTTCATTTACTGTCGAATTCAATCACCGAGGTTTCCAGTGGAAAGCTGTGAAATGACGAAAATACTGGTAATGTTTACAAGTACGGGTACTTCTGGTGGCGTTTTCACGGGACTGTGCTTTCAAATATTAAGAGTTCATGTTTACAGAGCTCAGAATTGGTGTCTAAAGCCTTGGAATGACGAGAATATTGTTTATGTTTACAATTTAGGAGGATTGGCTTTGGCGTGTTTTTTGTGTGAATCAGTTAAAATGGTGGCGGTTCCAGTAAATACTTCTAAGCAAACTGTCTAATTGTGGTAAAACTGTTAAAATACACAATGAGAGTTTACAGAAATGATTAAAAACGTGTAATAAACACCTCTAGTACACGTAAATAGATTCTTACTACATTTACTGTCGAATTTAGTCACGGAGGTTTCGAGTGGAAAGCTGTGAAATGACGTAATTCTGGTAATGTTTACAATTCCGGGTACTTTGGGTGGCGTTTTCACGGGACTGTGCTTTCAATTATTAAGAGTTCATGTTTACAGAGCTCAGATTTGGTGTCTAAAGCCTTGGAATGACGAGAATAGTTTTTATGTTTACAATTTAGGAGGATTGGCTTTGTCGTTTCTTTGTGTGAATCAGTTAAAATGGTGGCAGTTCCAGTAAATACTCCTAAGCAAACTGTCTAATTGTGGTTAAACTCTTAAAATACACAATGATAGTCCCCAGAAATGATTAAGAACGTGTAATGAACACCTCAAGTACACGTAAATAGATTCTTACTACATTTACTGTCGAATTCAATCACGGAGGTTTCCCTTGGAAAGCTGTGAAATGACGAAAATACTGGTTATATTTACAACTCCGGGTACTTCTGGTGGCGTTTTCACGGGACTTTGCTTTCAAATATTAAGAGTTCATGTTTACAGAGCTCAGAATTGGTGTCTAAAGCCTTGGAATGACAGGAATAGTTTTTATGTTTACAATTTAGGAGGATTGGCTTTGGCGTTTTTTTTGTGTGAATCAGTTAAAATGGTGGCGGTTCCAGTAAACAGTTCTAAGCAAACTGTCTAATTGTGGTAAAACTATTAACATACACAATGAGAGTTCCCGGAAATGATTAAGAACGTGTAATAAACATCTCAAGTACACGTAAATAGATTCTTACTTCATTTACTGTCGAATTCAATCACCGAGGTTTCCAGTGGAAAGCTGTGAAATGACGAAAATACTGGTAATGTTTACAAGTACGGGCACTTCTGGTGGCGTTTTCACGGGACTGTGCTTTCAAATATTAAGAGTTCATGTTTACAGAGCTCAGAATTGGTGTCTAAAGCCTTGGAATGACGAGAATATTGTTTATGTTTACAATTTAGGAGGATTGGCTTCGGCGCTTTTTTGTGCCTATCATTTAAAATGGTGACGGTTCCAGGAACTACTTCTAAGCAAACTGTCTAATTGTGGTAAAACTGTTAAAATACACAATGAGAGTTCCCAGAAATGATTAAGAACGTTTAATAAACACCTCAAGGACCTGTAAATAGATTCTTACTACATTTACTGTCGAATTCAATCACGGAGGTTTCGAGTGGAAAGCTGTGAAATGCCGTAATTCTGGTAATGTTTACAAGTCGGGGTACTTTGTGTGGCGTTTTCACGGGACTGTGCTTTCAATTATTAAGAGTTCATGTTTACAGAGCTCAGATTTGGTGTCTAAAGCCTTGGAATGACGAGAATAGTTTTTATGTTTACAATTTAGGAGGATTGGCTTTGGCGTGTTTTTTGTGTGAATCAGTTAAAATGGTGGCGGTTCCAGTAAATACTTCTAAGCAAACTGTCTAATTGTGGTAAAACTGTTAAAATACACAATGACAGTTACCAGAAATGATTAAGAACGTGTAATAAACACCTCAAGTACACGTAAATAGATTCTTACTACATTTACTGTCGAATTCAATCACGGAGGTTTCCCTTGGAAAGCTCTGAAATGACGAAAATACTGGTTATATTTACAACTCCGGGTACTTCGGGTGGCGTTTTCACGGGACTTTGCTTTCAAATATTAAGAGTTCATGTTTACAGAGCTCAGAATTGGTGTCTAAAGCCTTGGAATGACGAGAATAGTTTTTATGTTTACAATTTAGGAGGATGGGCTTTGGCGTTTTTTTTGTGTGAATCAGTTAAAATGGTGGCGGTTCCAGTAAACAGTTCTAAGCAAACTGTCTAATTGTGGTAAAACTATTAACATACACAATGAGAGTTCCCGGAAATGATTAAGAACGTGTAATAAACATCTCAAGTACACGTAAATAGATTCTTACTTCATTTACTGTCGAATTCAATCACCGAGGTTTCCAGTGGAAAGCTGTGAAATGACGAAAATACTGGTAATGTTTACAAGTACGGGTACTTCTGGTGGCGTTTTCACGGGACTGTGCTTTCAAATATTAAGAGTTCATGTTTACAGAGCTCAGAATTGGTGTCTAAAGCCTTGGAATGACGAGAATAGGTTTTATGTTTACAATTTAGGAGGATTGGCTTTGGCGTTTCTTTGTGTGAATCAGTTAAAATGGTGGCGGTTCCAGTAAATACTTCTAAGCAAACTGTCTAATTGTGGTAAAACTGTTAAAATACACAATGAGAGTTACCAGAAATGATTAAGAACGTGTAATAAACACCTCAAGTACACATAAATAGATTCTTACTACATTTACTGTCGAATTTAATCACGGAGGTTTCGAGTGGAAAGCTGTGAAATGACGTAATTCTGGTAATGTTTACCAGTCCGGGTACTTTCGGTGGCGTTTTCACGGGACTGTGCTTTCAATTATTAAGAGTTCATGTTTACAGAGCTCAGATTTGGTGTCTAAAGCCTTGGAATGACGAGAATAGTTTATATGTTTACAATTTAGGAGGATTGGCTTTGGCGTTTTTTTTTGTGTGAATCAGTTAAAATGGTGGCGGTTACAGTAAATACATCTAAGCAAACTAATTGTGGTTAAAATCTTAAAATACACAATGATAGTCCCCAGAAATGATTAAGAACGTGTAATGAACACCTCAAGTACACGTAAATAGATTCTTACTACATTTACTGTCGAATTCAATCACGGAGGTTTCCCTTGGAAAGCTGTGAAATGACGAAAATACTGGTTATATTTAAAACTCCGGGTATTTCGGGTGGCGTTTTCACGGGACTTTGCTTTCAAATATTAAGAGTTCATGTTTACAGAGCTCAGAATTGGTGTCTAAAGCCTTGGAATGAGGAGAATATTGTTTATGTTTACAATTTAGGAGGATTGGCTTCGGCGCTTTTTTGTGCCTATCATTTAAAATGGTGAAGGTACCAGGAACTACTTCTAAGCAAACTGTCTAATTGTGGTAAAACTGTTAAAATACACAATGAGAGTTCCCAGAAATGATTAAGAACGTTTAATAAACACCTCAAGGACCTGTAAATAGATTCTTACTACATTTACTGTCGAATTCAATCACGGAGGTTTCGAGTGGAAAGCTGTGAAATGCTGTAATTCTGTTAATGTTTACAAGTCGGGGTACTTTGTGTGGCGTTTTCACGGGACTGTGCTTTCAATTATTAAGAGTTCATGTTTACAGAGCTCAGATTTGGTGTCTAAAGCCTTGGAATGACGAGAATAGTTTTTATGTTTACAATTTAGGAGGATTGGCTTTGGCGTGTTTTTTGTGTGAATCAGTTAAAATGGTGGCGGTTCCAGTAGATACTTCTAAGCAAACTGTCTAATTGTGGTAAAACTGTTAAAATACACAATGAGAATACCAGAAATGATTAAGAACGTGTAATAAACACCTCAAGTACACGTAAATAGATTCTTACTACATTTACTGTCGAATTCAATCACGGAGGTTTCCCTTGGAAAGCTGTGAAATGACGAAAATACTGGTTATATTTACAACTCCGGGTACTTCTGGAGGCGTTTTCACGGGACGGTGCTTTCAAATATTAAGAGTTCATGTTTACAGAGCTCAGAATTGGTGTCTAAAGCCTTGGAATGAGGAGAATATTGTTTATGTTTACAATTTAGGAGGATTGGCTTCGGCGCTTTTTTGTGCGTATCATTTAAAATGGTGACGGTTCCAGGAACTACTTCTAAGCAAACTGTCTAATTGTGGTAAAACTATTAACATACACAATGAGAGTTCCCGGAAATGATTAAGAACGTGTAATAAACATCTCAAGTACACGTAAATAGATTCTTACTTCATTTACTGTCGAATTCAATCACCGAGGTTTCCAGTGGAAAGCTGTGAAATGACGAAAATACTGGTAATGTTTACAAGTACGGGTACTTCTGGTGGCGTTTTCACGGGACTGTGCTTTCAAATATTAAGAGTTCATGTTTACAGAGCTCAGAATTGGTGTCTAAAGCCTTGGAATGACGAGAATATTGTTTATGTTTACAATTTAGGAGGATTGGCTTTGGCGTGTTTTTTGTGTGAATCAGTTAAAATGGTGGCGGTTCCAGTAGATACTTCTAAGCAAACTGTCTAATTGTGGTAAAACTGTTAAAATACACAATGAGAGTTTACAGAAATGATTAAGAACGTGTAATAAACACCTCTAGTACACGTAAATAGATTCTTACTACATTTACTGTCGAATTTAGTCACGGAGGTTTCGAGTGGAAAGCTGTGAAATGACGTAATTCTGGTAATGTTTACAAGTCCGGGTACTTTGGGTGGCGTTTTCACGGGACTGTGCTTTCAATTATTAAGAGTTCATGTTTACAGAGCTCAGATTTGGTGTCTAAAGCCTTGGAATGACGAGAATAGTTTTTATGTTTACAATTTAGGAGGATTGGCTTTGTCGTTTCTTTGTGTGAATCAGTTAAAATGGTGGCAGTTCCAGTAAATACTCCTAAGCAAACTGTCTAATTGTGGTTAAACTCTTAAAATACACAATGATAGTCCCCAGAAATGATTAAGAACGTGTAATGAACACCTCAAGTACACGTAAATAGATTCTTACTACATTTACTGTCGAATTCAATCACGGAGGTTTCCCTTGGAAAGCTGTGAAATGACGAAAATACTGGTTATATTTACAACTCCGGGTACTTCTGGTGGCGTTTTCACGGGACTTTGCTTTCAAATATTAAGAGTTCATGTTTACAGAGCTCAGAATTGGTGTCTAAAGCCTTGGAATGACAGGAATAGTTTTTATGTTTACAATTTAGGAGGATTGGCTTTGGCGTTTTTTTTTGTGTGAATCAGTTAAAATGGTGGCGGTTCCAGTAAACAGTTCTAAGCAAACTGTCTAATTGTGGTAAAACTATTAACATACACAATGAGAGTTCCCGGAAATGATTAAGAACGTGTAATAAACATCTCAAGTACACGTAAATAGATTCTTACTTCATTTACTGTCGAATTCAATCACCGAGGTTTCCAGTGGAAAGCTGTGAAATGACGAAAATACTGGTAATGTTTACAAGTACGGGCACTTCTGGTGGCGTTTTCACGGGACTGTGCTTTCAAATATTAAGAGTTCATGTTTACAGAGCTCAGAATTGGTGTCTAAAGCCTTGGAATGACGAGAATATTGTTTATGTTTACAATTTAGGAGGATTGGCTTCGGCGCTTTTTTGTGCCTATCATTTAAAATGGTGACGGTTCCAGGAACTACTTCTAAGCAAACTGTCTAATTGTGGTAAAACTGTTAAAATACACAATGAGAGTTCCCAGAAATGATTAAGAACGTTTAATAAACACCTCAAGGACCTGTAAATAGATTCTTACTACATTTACTGTCGAATTCAATCACGGAGGTTTCGAGTGGAAAGCTGTGAAATGCCGTAATTCTGGTAATGTTTACAAGTCGGGGTACTTTGTGTGGCGTTTTCACGGGACTGTGCTTTCAATTATTAAGAGTTCATGTTTACAGAGCTCAGATTTGGTGTCTAAAGCCTTGGAATGACGAGAATAGTTTTTATGTTTACAATTTAGGAGGATTGGCTTTGGCGTGTTTTTTGTGTGAATCAGTTAAAATGGTGGCGGTTCCAGTAAATACTTCTAAGCAAACTGTCTAATTGTGGTAAAACTGTTAAAATACACAATGACAGTTACCAGAAATGATTAAGAACGTGTAATAAACACCTCAAGTACACGTAAATAGATTCTTACTACATTTACTGTCGAATTCAATCACGGAGGTTTCCCTTGGAAAGCTGTGAAATGACGAAAATACTGGTTATATTTACAACTCCGGGTACTTCGGGTGGCGTTTTCACGGGACTTTGCTTTCAAATATTAAGAGTTCATGTTTACAGAGCTCAGAATTGGTGTCTAAAGCCTTGGAATGACGAGAATAGTTTTTATGTTTACAATTTAGGAGGATGGGCTTTGGCGTTTTTTTTGTGTGAATCAGTTAAAATGGTGGCGGTTCCAGTAAACAGTTCTAAGCAAACTGTCTAATTGTGGTAAAACTATTAACATACACAATGAGAGTTCCCGGAAATGATTAAGAACGTGTAATAAACATCTCAAGTACACGTAAATAGATTCTTACTTCATTTACTGTCGAATTCAATCACCGAGGTTTCCAGTGGAAAGCTGTGAAATGACGAAAATACTGGTAATGTTTACAAGTACGGGTACTTCTGGTGGCGTTTTCACGGGACTGTGCTTTCAAATATTAAGAGTTCATGTTTACAGAGCTCAGAATTGGTGTCTAAAGCCTTGGAATGACGAGAATAGGTTTTATGTTTACAATTTAGGAGGATTGGCTTTGGCGTTTCTTTGTGTGAATCAGTTAAAATGGTGGCGGTTCCAGTAAATACTTCTAAGCAAACTGTCTAATTGTGGTAAAACTGTTAAAATACACAATGAGAGTTACCAGAAATGATTAAGAACGTGTAATAAACACCTCAAGTACACATAAATAGATTCTTACTACATTTACTGTCGAATTTAATCACGGAGGTTTCGAGTGGAAAGCTGTGAAATGACGTAATTCTGGTAATGTTTACCAGTCCGGGTACTTTCGGTGGCGTTTTCACGGGACTGTGCTTTCAATTATTAAGAGTTCATGTTTACAGAGCTCAGATTTGGTGTCTAAAGCCTTGGAATGACGAGAATAGTTTATATGTTTACAATTTAGGAGGATTGGCTTTGGCGTTTTTTTTTGTGTGAATCAGTTAAAATGGTGGCGGTTACAGTAAATACATCTAAGCAAACTAATTGTGGTTAAAATCTTAAAATACACAATGATAGTCCCCAGAAATGATTAAGAACGTGTAATGAACACCTCAAGTACACGTAAATAGATTCTTACTACATTTACTGTCGAATTCAATCACGGAGGTTTCCCTTGGAAAGCTGTGAAATGACGAAAATACTGGTTATATTTACAACTCCGGGTATTTCGGGTGGCGATTTCACGGGACTTTGCTTTCAAATATTAAGAGTTCATGTTTACAGAGCTCAGAATTGGTGTCTAAAGCCTTGGAATGAGGAGAATATTGTTTATGTTTACAATTTAGGAGGATTGGCTTCGGCGCTTTTTTGTGCCTATCATTTAAAATGGTGAAGGTACCAGGAACTACTTCTAAGCAAACTGTCTAATTGTGGTAAAACTGTTAAAATACACAATGAGAGTTCCCAGAAATGATTAAGAACGTTTAATAAACACCTCAAGGACCTGTAAATAGATTCTTACTACATTTACTGTCTAATTCAATCACGGAGGTTTCGAGTGGAAAGCTGTGAAATGCTGTAATTCTGTTAATGTTTACAAGTCGGGGTACTTTGTGTGGCGTTTTCACGGGACTGTGCTTTCAATTATTAAGAGTTCATGTTTACAGAGCTCAGATTTGGTGTCTAAAGCCTTGGAATGACGAGAATAGTTTTTATGTTTACAATTTAGGAGGATTGGCTTTGGCGTGTTTTTTGTGTGAATCAGTTAAAATGGTGGCGGTTCCAGTAAATACTTCTAAGCAAACTGTCTAATTGTGGTAAAACTGTTAAAATACACAATGAGAGTTACCAGAAATGATTAAGAACGTGTAATAAACACCTCAAGTACACGTAAATAGATTCTTACTACATTTACTGTCGAATTCAATCACGGAGGTTTCCCTTGGAAAGCTGTGAAATGACGAAAATAATGGTTATATTTACAACTCCGGGTACTTCGGGTGGCGTTTTCACGGGACTGTGCTTTCAAATATTAAGAGTTCATGTTTACAGAGCTCAGAATTGGTGTCTAAAGCCTTGGAATGACGAGAATAGTTTTTATGTTTACAATTTCGGAGGATTGGCTTTGGCGTTTCTTTGTGTGAATCAGTTAAAATGGTGGCGGTTCCAGTAGATACTTCTAAGCAAACTCTCTAATTGTGGTAAAACTGTTAAAATACACAATGAGAATACCAGAAATGATTAAGAACGTGTAATAAACACCTCAAGTACACGTAAATAGATTCTTACTACATTTACTGTCGAATTCAATCACGGAGGTTTCCCTTGGAAAGCTGTGAAATGACGAAAATACTGGTTATATTTACAACTCCGGGTACTTCTGGAGGCGTTTTCACGGGACGGTGCTTTCAAATATTAAGAGTTCATGTTTACAGAGCTCAGAATTGGTGTCTAAAGCCTTGGAATGAGGAGAATATTGTTTATGTTTACAATTTAGGAGGATTGGCTTCGGCGCTTTTTTGTGCGTATCATTTAAAATGGTGACGGTTCCAGGAACTACTTCTAAGCAAACTGTCTAATTGTGGTAAAACTATTAACATACACAATGAGAGTTCCCGGAAATGATTAAGAACGTGTAATAAACATCTCAAGTACACGTAAATAGATTCTTACTTCATTTACTGTCGAATTCAATCACCGAGGTTTCCAGTGGAAAGCTGTGAAATGACGAAAATACTGGTAATGTTTACAAGTACGGGTACTTCTGGTGGCGTTTTCACGGGACTGTGCTTTCAAATATTAAGAGTTCATGTTTACAGAGCTCAGAATTGGTGTCTAAAGCCTTGGAATGACGAGAATATTGTTTATGTTTACAATTTAGGAGGATTGGCTTTGGCGTGTTTTTTGTGTGAATCAGTTAAAATGGTGGCGGTTCCAGTAGATACTTCTAAGCAAACTGTCTAATTGTGGTAAAACTGTTAAAATACACAATGAGAGTTTACAGAAATGATTAAGAACGTGTAATAAACACCTCTAGTACACGTAAATAGATTCTTACTACATTTACTGTCGAATTTAGTCACGGAGGTTTCGAGTGGAAAGCTGTGAAATGACGTAATTCTGGTAATGTTTACAAGTCCGGGTACTTTGGGTGGCGTTTTCACGGGACTGTGCTTTCAATTATTAAGAGTTCATGTTTACAGAGCTCAGATTTGGTGTCTAAAGCCTTGGAATGACGAGAATAGTTTTTATGTTTACAATTTAGGAGGATTGGCTTTGTCGTTTCTTTGTGTGAATCAGTTAAAATGGTGGCAGTTCCAGTAAATACTCCTAAGCAAACTGTCTAATTGTGGTTAAACTCTTAAAATACACAATGATAGTCCCCAGAAATGATTAAGAACGTGTAATGAAAACCTCAAGTACACGTAAATAGATTCTTACTACATTTACTGTCGAATTCAATCACGGAGGTTTCCCTTGGAAAGCTGTGAAATGACGAAAATACTGGTTATATTTACAACTCCGGGTACTTCTGGTGGCGTTTTCACGGGACTGTGCTTTCAATTATTAAGAGTTCATGTTTACAGAGCTCAGATTTGGTGTCTAAAGCCTTGGAATGACAGGAATAGTTTTTATGTTTACAATTTAGGAGGATTGGCTTTGGCGTTTTTTTTGTGTGAATCAGTTAAAATGGTGGCGGTTCCAGTAAACAGTTCTAAGCAAACTGTCTAATTGTGGTAAAACTATTAACATACACAATGAGAGTTCCCGGAAATGATTAAGAACGTGTAATAAACATCTCAAGTACACGTAAATAGATTCTTACTTCATTTACTGTCGAATTCAATCACCGAGGTTTCCAGTGGAAAGCTGTGAAATGACGAAAATACTGGTTATATTTAAAACTCCGGGTATTTCGGGTGGCGTTTTCACGGGACGGTGCTTTCAAATATTAAGAGTTCATGTTTACAGAGCTCAGAATTGGTGTCTAAAGCCTTGGAATGACGAGAATATTGTTTATGTTTACAATTTAGGAGGATTGGCTTCGGCGCTTTTTTGTGCCTATCATTTAAAATGGTGACGGTTCCAGGAACTACTTCTAAGCAAACTGTCTAATTGTGGTAAAACTGTTAAAATACACAATGAGAGTTCCCAGAAATGATTAAGAACGTTTAATAAACACCTCAAGGACCTGTAAATAGATTCTTACTACATTTACTGTCGAATTCAATCACGGAGGTTTCGAGTGGAAAGCTGTGAAATGCCGTAATTCTGGTAATGTTTACAAGTCCGGGTACTTTGGGTGGCGCTTTCACGGGACTGTGCTTTCAATTATTAAGAGTTCATGTTTACAGAGCTCAGATTTGGTGTCTAAAGCCTTGGAATGACGAGAATCATTTTTATGTTTACAATTTAGGAGGATTGGCTTTGGCGTGTTTTTTGTGTGAATCAGTTAAAATGGTGGCGGTTCCAGTAAATACTTCTAAGCAAACTGTCTAATTGTGGTAAAACTGTTAAAATACACAATGAGAGTTACCAGAAATGATTAAGAACGTGTAATAAACACCTCAAGTACACGTAAATAGATTCTTACTACATTTACTGTCGAATTCAATCACGGAGGTTTCCCTTGGAAAGCTGTGAAATGACGAAAATACTGGTTATATTTACAACTCCGGGTACTTCGGGTGGCGTTTTCACGGGACTTTGCTTTCAAATATTAAGAGTTCATGTTTACAGAGCTCAGAATTGGTGTCTAAAGCCTTGAAATGACGAGAATAGTTTTTATGTTTACAATTTAGGAGGATGGGCTTTGGCGTTTTTTTTGTGTGAATCAGTTAAAATGGTGGCGGTTCCAGTAAACAGTTCTAAGCAAACTGTCTAATTGTGGTAAAACTATTAACATACACAATGAGAGTTCCCGGAAATGATTAAGAACGTGTAATAAACATCTCAAGTACACGTAAATAGATTCTTACTTCATTTACTGTCGAATTCAATCACCGAGGTTTCCAGTGGAAAGCTGTGAAATGACGAAAATACTGGTAATGTTTACAAGTACGGGTACTTCTGGTGGCGTTTTCACGGGACTGTGCTTTCAAATATTAAGAGTTCATGTTTACAGAGCTCAGAATTGGTGTCTAAAGCCTTGGAATGACGAGAATAGTTTTTATGTTTACAATTAAGGAGGATTGGCTTTGGCGTTTTTTTTGTGTGAATCAGTTAAAATGGTGGCGGTTCCAGTAAATACTTCTAAGCAAACTGTCTAATTGTGGTTAAACTCTTAAAATACACAATGATAGTCCACAGAAATGATTAAGAACGTGTAATGAACACCTCAAGTACACGTAAATAGATTCTTACTACATTTACTGTCGAATTCAATCACGGAGGTTTCCCTTGGAAAGCTGTGAAATGACGAAAATACTGGTTATATTTAAAACTCCGGGTATTTCGGGTGGCGTTTTCACGGGACGGTGCTTTCAAATATTAAGAGTTCATGTTTACAGAGCTCAGAATTGGTGTCTAAAGCCTTGGAATGAGGAGAATATTGTTTATGTTTACAATTTAGGAGGATTGGCTTCGGCGCTTTTTTGTGCCTATCATTTAAAATGGTGACGGTTCCAGGAACTACTTCTAAGCAAACTGTCTAATTGTGGTAAAACTGTTAAAATACACAATGAGAGTTCCCAGAAATGATTAAGAACGTTTAATAAACACCTCAAGGACCTGTAAATAGATTCTTACTACATTTACTGTCGAATTCAATCACGGAGGTTTCGAGTGGAAAGCTGTGAAATGCCGTAATTCTGGTAATGTTTACAAGTCCGGGTACTTTGGGTGGCGCTTTCACGGGACTGTGCTTTCAATTATTAAGAGTTCATGTTTACAGAGCTCAGATTTGGTGTCTAAAGCCTTGGAATGACGAGAATAGTTTTTATGTTTACAATTTAGGAGGATTGGCTTTGGCGTGTTTTTTGTGTGAATCAGTTAAAATGGTGGCGGTTCCAGTAAATACTTCTAAGCAAACTGTCTAATTGTGGTAAAACTGTTAAAATACACAATGAGAGTTACCAGAAATGATTAAGAACGTGTAATAAACACCTCAAGTACACGTAAATAGATTCTTACTACATTTACTGTCGAATTCAATCACGGAGGTTTCCCTTGGAAAGCTGTGAAATGACGAAAATACTGGTTATATTTACAACTCCGGGTACTTCGGGTGGCGTTTTCACGGGACTTTGCTTTCAAATATTAAGAGTTCATGTTTACAGAGCTCAGAATTGGTGTCTAAAGCCTTGGAATGACGAGAATAGTTTTTATGTTTACAATTTAGGAGGATGGGCTTTGGCGTTTTTTTTGTGTGAATCAGTTAAAATGGTGGCGGTTCCAGTAAACAGTTCTAAGCAAACTGTCTAATTGTGGTAAAACTATTAACATACACAATGAGAGTTCCCGGAAATGATTAAGAACGTGTAATAAACATCTCAAGTACACGTAAATAGATTCTTACTTCATTTACTGTCGAATTCAATCACCGAGGTTTCCAGTGGAAAGCTGTGAAATGACGAAAATACTGGTAATGTTTACAAGTACGGGTACTTCTGGTGGCGTTTTCACGGGACTGTGCTTTCAAATATTAAGAGTTCATGTTTACAGAGCTCAGAATTGGTGTCTAAAGCCTTGGAATGACGAGAATAGTTTTTATGTTTACAATTTAGGAGGATTGGCTTTGGCGTTTTTTTTGTGTGAATCAGTTAAAATGGTGGCGGTTCCAGTAAATACTTCTAAGCAAACTGTCTAATTGTGGTTAAACTCTTAAAATACACAATGATAGTCCACAGAAATGATTAAGAACGTGTAATGAACACCTCAAGTACACGTAAATAGATTCTTACTACATTTACTGTCGAATTCAATCACGGAGGTTTCCCTTGGAATGCTGTGAAAAGACAAAAATACTGGTTATATTAAAAACTCCGGGTATTTCGGGTGGCGTTTTCACGGGACGGTGCTTTCAAATATTAAGAGTTCATGTTTACAGAGCTCAGAATTGGTGTCTAAAGCCTTGGAATGAGGAGAATATTGTTTATGTTTACAATTTAGGAGGATTGGCTTCGGCGCTTTTTTGTGCCTATCATTTAAAATGGTGACGGTTCCAGGAACTACTTCTAAGCAAACTGTCTAATTGTGGTAAAACTGTTAAAATACACAATGAGAGTTCCCAGAAATGATTAAGAACGTTTAATAAACACCTCAAGGACCTGTAAATAGATTCTTACTACATTTACTGTCGAATTCAATCACGGAGGTTTCGAGTGGAAAGCTGTGAAATGCCGTAATTCTGGTAATGTTTACAAGTCCGGGTACTTTGGGTGGCGCTTTCACGGGACTGTGCTTTCAATTATTAAGAGTTCATGTTTACAGAGCTCAGATTTGGTGTCTAAAGCCTTGGAATGACGAGAATCGTTTTTATGTTTACAATTTAGGAGGATTGGCTTTGGCGTGTTTTTTGTGTGAATCAGTTAAAATGGTGGCGGTTCCAGTAAATACTTCTAAGCAAACTGTCTAATTGTGGTAAAACTGTTAAAATACACAATGAGAGTTACCAGAAATGATTAAGAACGTGTAATAAACACCTCAAGTACACGTAAATAGATTCTTACTACATTTACTGTCGAATTCAATCACGGAGGTTTCCCTTGGAAAGCTGTGAAATGACGAAAATACTGGTTATATTTACAACTCCGGGTACTTCGGGTGGCGTTTTCACGGGACTTTGCTTTCAAATATTAAGAGTTCATGTTTACAGAGCTCAGAATTGGTGTCTAAAGCCTTGGAATGACGAGAATAGTTTTTATGTTTACAATTTAGGAGGATGGGCTTTGGCGTTTTTTTTGTGTGAATCAGTTAAAATGGTGGCGGTTCCAGTAAACAGTTCTAAGCAAACTGTCTAATTGTGGTAAAACTGTTAAAATACACAATGAGAGTTACCAGAAATGATTAAGAACGTGCAATAAACACGTCAAGTACACATAAATAGATTCTTACTACATTTACTGTCGAATTTAATCACGGAGGTTTCGAGTGGAAAGCTGTGAAATGACGTAATTCTGGTAATGTTTACCAGTCCGGGTACTTTCGGTGGCGTTTTCACGGGACTGTGCTTTCAATTATTAAGAGTTCATGTTTACAGAGCTCAGATTTGGTGTCTAAAGCCTTGGAATGACGAGAATAGTTTATATGTTTACAATTTAGGAGGATTGGCTTTGGCGTTTGTTTTGTGTGAATCAGTTAAAATGGTGGCGGTTACAGTAAATACTTCTAAGCAAACTAATTGTGGTTAAAATCTTAAAATACACAATGATAGTCCCCAGAAATGATTAAGAACGTGTAATGAACACCTCAAGTACACGTAAATAGATTCTTACTACATTTACTGTCGAATTCAATCACGGAGGTTTCCCTTGGAAAGCTGTGAAATGACGAAAATACTGGTTATATTTACAACTCCGGGTATTTCGGGTGGCGTTTTCACGGGACTTTGCTTTCAAATATTAAGAGTTCATGTTTACAGAGCTCAGAATTGGTGTCTAAAGCCTTGGAATGAGGAGAATATTGTTTATGTTTACAATTTAGGAGGATTGGCTTCGGCGCTTTTTTGTGCCTATCATTTAAAATGGTGAAGGTTCCAGGAACTACTTCTAAGCAAACTGTCTAATTGTGGTAAAACTGTTAAAATACACAATGAGAGTTCCCAGAAATGATTAAGAACGTTTAATAAACACCTCAAGGACCTGTAAATAGATTCTTACTACATTTACTGTCGAATTCAATCACGGAGGTTTCGAGTGGAAAGCTGTGAAATGCTGTAATTCTGTTAATGTTTACAAGTCGGGGTACTTTGTGTGGCGTTTTCACGGGACTTTGCTTTCAAATATTAAGAGTTCATGTTTACAGAGCTCAGAATTGGTGTCTAAAGCCTTGGAATGACGAGAATAGTTTTTCTGTTTACAATTTAGGAGGATTGGCTTTGGCGTTTCTTTGTGTGAATCAGTTAAAATGGTGGCGGTTCCAGTAAATACTTCTAAGCAAACTGTCTAATTGTGGTAAAACTGTTAAAATACACAATGAGAGTTACCAGAAATGATTAAGAACGTGTAATAAACATCTCAAGTACACGTAAATAGATTCTTACTTCATTTACTGTCGAATTCAATCACCGAGGTTTACAGTGGAAAGCTGTGAAATGACGAAAATACTGGTAATGTTTACAAGTACGGGTACTTCTGGTGGCGTTTTCACGGGACTGTGCTTTCAAATATTAAGAGTTCATGTTTACAGAGCTCAGAATTGGTGTCTAAAGCCTTGGAATGACGAGAATATTGTTTATGTTTACAATTTAGGAGGATTGGCTTTGGCGTTTTTTTTGTGTGAATCAGTTAAAATGGTGGCGGTTCCAGTAAATACTTCTAAGCAAACTGTCTAATTGTGGTTAAACTCTTAAAATACACAATGATAGTCCCCAGAAATGATTAAGAACGTGTAATGAACACCTCAAGTACACGTAAATAGATTCTTACTACATTTACTGTCGAATTCAATCACGGAGGTTTCCCTTGGAAAGCTGTGAAATGACGAAAATACTGGTTATATTTAAAACTCCGGGTATTTCGGGTGGCGTTTTCACGGGACTTTGCTTTCAAATATTAAGAGTTCATGTTTACAAAGCTCAGAATTGGTGTCTAAAGCCTTGGAATGAGGAGAATATTGTTTATGTTTACAATTTAGGAGGATTGGCTTCGGCGCTTTTTTGTGCCTATCATTTAAAATGGTGACGGTTCCAGGAACTACTTCTAAGCAAACTGTCTAATTGTGGTAAAACTGTTAAAATACACAATGAGAGTTCCCAGAAATGATTAAGAACGTTTAATAAACACCTCAAGGACCTGTAAATAGATTCTTACTACATTTACTGTCGAATTCAATCACGGAGGTTTCGAGTGGAAAGCTGTGAAATGCCGTAATTCTGGTAATGTTTACAAGTCGGGGTACTTTGTGTGGCGTTTTCACGGGACTGTGCTTTCAATTATTAAGAGTTCATGTTTACAGAGCTCAGATTTGGTGTCTAAAGCCTTGGAATGACGAGAATAGTTTTTATGTTTACAATTTAGGAGGATTGGCTTTGTCGTTTCTTTGTGTGAAGCAGTTAAAATGGTGGCAGTTCCAGTAAATACTTCTAAGCAAACTGTCTAATTGTGGTTAAACTCTTAAAATACACAATGATAGTCCCCAGAAATGATTAAGAACGTGTAATGAACACCTCAAGTACACGTAAATAGATTCTTTCTACCTTTACTTTCGAATTCAATCACGGAGGTTTCCAGTGGAAAGCTGTGAAATGACGAAAATACTGGTAATGTTTACAAGTACGGGTACTTCTGGTGGCGTTTTCACGGGACTGTGCTTTCAAATATTAAGAGTTCATGTTTACAGAGCTCAGAATTGGTGTCTAAAGCCTTGGAATGACGAGAATAGTTTTTATGTTTACAATTTAGGAGGATTGGCTTTGTCGTTTCTTTGTGTGAATCAGTTAAAATGGTGGCGGTTCCAGTAAATACTTCTAAGCAAACTGTCTAATTGTGGTAAAACTGTTAAAATACACAATGAGAGTTACCAGAAATGATTAAGAACGTGTAATAAACACCTCAAGTACACGTAAATAGATTCTTACTACATTTACTGTCGAATTCAATCACGGAGGTTTCGAGTGGAAAGCTGTGAAATGACGTAATTCTGGTAATGTTTACAAGTCCGGGTACTTTGGGTGGCGCTTTCACGGGACTTTGCTTTCAAATATTAAGAGTTCATGTTTACAGAGCTCAGAATTGGTGTTTAAAGCCTTGGAATGACGAGAATAGTTTTTATGTTTACAATTTAGGAGGATTGGCTTTGGCGTGTTTTTTGTGTGAATCAGTTAAAATTGTGGCGGTTCCAGTAAATACTTCTAAGCAAACTGTCTAATTGTGGTAAAACTGTTAAAATACACAATGAGAGTTACCAGAAATGATTAAGAACGTGTAATAAACACCTCAAGTACACGTAAATAGATTCTTACTACATTTACTGTAGAATTCAATCACGGAGGTTTCCCTTGGAAAGCTGTGAAATGACGAAAATAATGGTTATATTTACAACTCCGGGTACTTCGGGTGGCGTTTTCACGGGACTTTGCTTTCAAATATTAAGAGTTCATGTTTACAGAGCTCAGAATTGGTGTCTAAAGCCTTGGAATGAGGAGAATATTGTTTATGTTTACAATTTAGGAGGATTGGCTTCGGCGCTTTTCTGTGCCTATCATTTAAAATGGTGACGGTTCCAGGAACTACTTCTAAGCAAACTGTCTAATTGCGGTAAAACTGTTAAAATACACAATGAGAGTTCCCAGAAATGATTAAGAACGTTTAATAAACACCTCAAGGACCTGTAAATAGATTCTTACTACATTTACTGTCAAACTCAATCACGGAGGTTTCGAGTGGAAAGCTGTGAAATGCCGTAATTCTGGTAATGTTTACAAGTCGGGGTACTTTGTGTGGCGTTTTCACGGGACTGTGCTTTCAATTATTAAGAGTTCATGTTTACAGAGCTCAGATTTGGTGTCTAAAGCCTTGGAATGACGAGAATAGTTTTTATGTTTACAATTTAGGAGGATTGGCTTTGTCGTTTCTTTGTGTGAAGCAGTTAAAATGGTGGCAGTTCCAGTAAATACTTCTAAGCAAACTGTCTAATTTTGGTTAAACTCTTAAAATACACAATGATAGTCCCCAGAAATGATTAAGAACGTGTAATGAACACCTCAAGTACACGTAAATAGATTCTTACTACCTTTACTGTCGAATTCAATCACGGAGGTTTCCAGTGGAAAGCTGTGAAATGACGTAATTCTGGTAATGTTTACAAGTCCGGGTACTTTGGGTGGCGCTTTCACGGGACTGTGCTTTCAATTATTAAGAGTTCATGTTTACAGAGCTCAGATTTGGTGTCTAAAGCCTTGGAATGACGAGAATAGTTTTTATGTTTACAATTTAGGAGGATTGGCTTTGTCGTTTCTTTGTGTGAAGCAGTTAAAATGGTGGCAGTTCCAGTAAATACTTCTAAGCAAACTGTCTAATTTTGGTTAAACTCTTAAAATACACAATGATAGTCCCCAGAAATGATTAAGAACGTGTAATGAACACCTCAAGTACACGTAAATAGATTCTTACTACCTTTACTGTCGAATTCAATCACGGAGGTTTCCAGTGGAAAGCTGTGAAATGACGTAATTCTGGTAATGTTTACAAGTCCGGGTACTTTGGGTGGCGCTTTCACGGGACTGTGCTTTCAATTATTAAGAGTTCATGTTTACAGAGCTCAGATTTGGTGTCTAAAGCCTTGGAATGACGAGAATAGTTTTTATGTTTACAATTTAGGAGGATTGGCTTTGTCGTTTCTTTGTGTGAATCAGTTAAAATGGTGGCGGTTCCAGTAAATACTTCTAAGCAAACTGTCTAATTGTGGTAAAACTGTTAAAATACACAATGAGAGTTACCAGAAATGATTAAGAACGTGTAATAAACACCTCAAGTACACGTAAATAGATTCTTACTACATTTACTGTCGAATTCAATCACGGAGGTTTCGAGTGGAAAGCTGTGAAATGACGTAATTCTGGTAATGTTTACAATTCCGGGTACTTTGGGTGGCGCTTTCACGGGACTGTGCTTTCAATTATTAAGAGTTCATGTTTACAGAGCTCAGATTTGGTGTCTAAAGCCTTGGAATGACGAGAATAGTTTTTATGTTTACAATTTAGGAGGATTGGCTTTGGCGTGTTTTTTGTGTGAATCAGTTAAAATGGTGGCGGTTCCAGTAAATACTTCTAAGCAAACTGTCTAATTGTGGTAAAACTGTTAAAATACACAATGAGAGTTACCAGAAATGATTAAGAACGTGTAATAAACACCTCAAGTACACGTAAATAGATTCTTACTACATTTACTGTCAAATTCAAACACGGAGGTTTCCCTTGGAAAGCTGTGAAATGACGAAAATACTGGTTATATTTACAACTCCGGGTACATCGGGTGGCGTTTTCACGGGACTTTGCTTTCAAATATTAAGAGTTCATGTTTACAGAGCTCAGAATTGTTGTCTAAAGCCTTGGAATGACGAGAATAGTTTTTATGTTTACAATTTAGGAGGATGGGCTTTGGCGTTTTTTTTGTGTGAATCAGTTAAAATGGTGGCGGTTCCAGTAAACAGTTCTAAGCAAACTGTCTAATTGTGGTAAAACTATTAACATACACAATGAGAGTTCCCGGAAATGATTAAGAACGTGTAATAAACATCTCAAGTACACGTAAATAGATTCTTACTTCATTTACTGTCGAATTCAATCACCGAGGTTTCCAGTGGAAAGCTGTGAAATGACGAAAATACTGGTAATGTTTACAAGTACGGGTACTTCTGGTGGCGTTTTCACGGGACTGTGCTTTCAAATATTAAGAGTTCATGTTTACAGAGCTCAGAATTGGTGTCTAAAGCCTTGGAATGACGAGAATAGTTTTTATGTTTACAATTTAGGAGGATTGGCTTTGGCGTTTTTTTTGTGTGAATCAGTTAAAATGGTGGCGGTTCCAGTAAATACTTCTAAGCAAACTGTCTAATTGTGGTTAAACTCTTAAAATACACAATGATAGTCCACAGAAATGATTAAGAACGTGTAATGAACACCTCAAGTACACGTAAATAGATTCTTACTACATTTACTGTCGAATTCAATCACGGAGGTTTCCCTTGGAAAGCTGTGAAATGACGAAAATACTGGTTATATTTAAAACTCCGGGTATTTCGGGTGGCGTTTTCACGGGACGGTGCTTTCAAATATTAAGAGTTCATGTTTACAGAGCTCAGAATTGGTGTCTAAAGCCTTGGAATGAGGAGAATATTGTTTATGTTTACAATTTAGGAGGATTGGCTTCGGCGCTTTTCTGTGCCTATCATTTAAAATGGTGACGGTTCCAGGAACTACTTCTAAGCAAACTGTCTAATTGCGGTAAAACTGTTAAAATACACAATGAGAGTTCCCAGAAATGATTAAGAACGTTTAATAAACACCTCAAGGACCTGTAAATAGATTCTTACTACATTTACTGTCGAATTCAATCACGGAGGTTTCGAGTGGAAAGCTGTGAAATGCCGTAATTCTGGTAATGTTTACAAGTCCGGGTACTTTGGGTGGCGCTTTCACGGGACTGTGCTTTCAATTATTAAGAGTTCATGTTTACAGAGCTCAGATTTGGTGTCTAAAGCCTTGGAATGACGAGAATCGTTTTTATGTTTACAATTTAGGAGGATTGGCTTTGGCGTGTTTTTTGTGTGAATCAGTTAAAATGGTGGCGGTTCCAGTAAATACTTCTAAGCAAACTGTCTAATTGTGGTAAAACTGTTAAAATACACAATGAGAGTTACCAGAAATGATTAAGAACGTGTAATAAACACCTCAAGTACACGTAAATAGATTCTTACTACATTTACTGTCGAATTCAATCACGGAGGTTTCCCTTGGAAAGCTGTGAAATGACGAAAATACTGGTTATATTTACAACTCCGGGTACTTCGGGTGGCGTTTTCACGGGACTTTGCTTTCAAATATTAAGAGTTCATGTTTACAGAGCTCAGAATTGGTGTCTAAAGCCTTGGAATGACGAGAATAGTTTTTATGTTTACAATTTAGGAGGATGGGCTTTGGCGTTTTTTTTGTGTGAATCAGTTAAAATGGTGGCGGTTCCAGTAAACAGTTCTAAGCAAACTGTCTAATTGTGGTAAAACTGTTAAAATACACAATGAGAGTTACCAGAAATGATTAAGAACGTGCAATAAACACGTCAAGTACACATAAATAGATTCTTACTACATTTACTGTCGAATTTAATCACGGAGGTTTCGAGTGGAAAGCTGTGAAATGACGTAATTCTGGTAATGTTTACCAGTCCGGGTACTTTCGGTGGCGTTTTCACGGGACTGTGCTTTCAATTATTAAGAGTTCATGTTTACAGAGCTCAGATTTGGTGTCTAAAGCCTTGGAATGACGAGAATAGTTTATATGTTTACAATTTAGGAGGATTGGCTTTGGCGTTTGTTTTGTGTGAATCAGTTAAAATGGTGGCGGTTACAGTAAATACTTCTAAGCAAACTAATTGTGGTTAAAATCTTAAAATACACAATGATAGTCCCCAGAAATGATTAAGAACGTGTAATGAACACCTCAAGTACACGTAAATAGATTCTTACTACATTTACTGTCGAATTCAATCACGGAGGTTTCCCTTGGAAAGCTGTGAAATGACGAAAATACTGGTTATATTTACAACTCCGGGTATTTCGGGTGGCGTTTTCACGGGACTTTGCTTTCAAATATTAAGAGTTCATGTTTACAGAGCTCAGAATTGGTGTCTAAAGCCTTGGAATGAGGAGAATATTGTTTATGTTTACAATTTAGGAGGATTGGCTTCGGCGCTTTTTTGTGCCTATCATTTAAAATGGTGAAGGTTCCAGGAACTACTTCTAAGCAAACTGTCTAATTGTGGTAAAACTGTTAAAATACACAATGAGAGTTCCCAGAAATGATTAAGAACGTTTAATAAACACCTCAAGGACCTGTAAATAGATTCTTACTACATTTACTGTCGAATTCAATCACGGAGGTTTCGAGTGGAAAGCTGTGAAATGCTGTAATTCTGTTAATGTTTACAAGTCGGGGTACTTTGTGTGGCGTTTTCACGGGACTTTGCTTTCAAATATTAAGAGTTCATGTTTACAGAGCTCAGAATTGGTGTCTAAAGCCTTGGAATGACGAGAATAGTTTTTCTGTTTACAATTTAGGAGGATTGGCTTTGGCGTTTCTTTGTGTGAATCAGTTAAAATGGTGGCGGTTCCAGTAAATACTTCTAAGCAAACTGTCTAATTGTGGTAAAACTGTTAAAATACACAATGAGAGTTACCAGAAATGATTAAGAACGTGTAATAAACATCTCAAGTACACGTAAATAGATTCTTACTTCATTTACTGTCGAATTCAATCACCGAGGTTTACAGTGGAAAGCTGTGAAATGACGAAAATACTGGTAATGTTTACAAGTACGGGTACTTCTGGTGGCGTTTTCACGGGACTGTGCTTTCAAATATTAAGAGTTCATGTTTACAGAGCTCAGAATTGGTGTCTAAAGCCTTGGAATGACGAGAATATTGTTTATGTTTACAATTTAGGAGGATTGGCTTTGGCGTTTTTTTTGTGTGAATCAGTTAAAATGGTGGCGGTTCCAGTAAATACTTCTAAGCAAACTGTCTAATTGTGGTTAAACTCTTAAAATACACAATGATAGTCCCCAGAAATGATTAAGAACGTGTAATGAACACCTCAAGTACACGTAAATAGATTCTTACTACATTTACTGTCGAATTCAATCACGGAGGTTTCCCTTGGAAAGCTGTGAAATGACGAAAATACTGGTTATATTTAAAACTCCGGGTATTTCGGGTGGCGTTTTCACGGGACTTTGCTTTCAAATATTAAGAGTTCATGTTTACAAAGCTCAGAATTGGTGTCTAAAGCCTTGGAATGAGGAGAATATTGTTTATGTTTACAATTTAGGAGGATTGGCTTCGGCGCTTTTTTGTGCCTATCATTTAAAATGGTGACGGTTCCAGGAACTACTTCTAAGCAAACTGTCTAATTGTGGTAAAACTGTTAAAATACACAATGAGAGTTCCCAGAAATGATTAAGAACGTTTAATAAACACCTCAAGGACCTGTAAATAGATTCTTACTACATTTACTGTCGAATTCAATCACGGAGGTTTCGAGTGGAAAGCTGTGAAATGCCGTAATTCTGGTAATGTTTACAAGTCGGGGTACTTTGTGTGGCGTTTTCACGGGACTGTGCTTTCAATTATTAAGAGTTCATGTTTACAGAGCTCAGATTTGGTGTCTAAAGCCTTGGAATGACGAGAATAGTTTTTATGTTTACAATTTAGGAGGATTGGCTTTGTCGTTTCTTTGTGTGAAGCAGTTAAAATGGTGGCAGTTCCAGTAAATACTTCTAAGCAAACTGTCTAATTGTGGTTAAACTCTTAAAATACACAATGATAGTCCCCAGAAATGATTAAGAACGTGTAATGAACACCTCAAGTACACGTAAATAGATTCTTTCTACCTTTACTTTCGAATTCAATCACGGAGGTTTCCAGTGGAAAGCTGTGAAATGACGAAAATACTGGTAATGTTTACAAGTACGGGTACTTCTGGTGGCGTTTTCACGGGACTGTGCTTTCAAATATTAAGAGTTCATGTTTACAGAGCTCAGAATTGGTGTCTAAAGCCTTGGAATGACGAGAATAGTTTTTATGTTTACAATTTAGGAGGATTGGCTTTGTCGTTTCTTTGTGTGAATCAGTTAAAATGGTGGCGGTTCCAGTAAATACTTCTAAGCAAACTGTCTAATTGTGGTAAAACTGTTAAAATACACAATGAGAGTTACCAGAAATGATTAAGAACGTGTAATAAACACCTCAAGTACACGTAAATAGATTCTTACTACATTTACTGTCGAATTCAATCACGGAGGTTTCGAGTGGAAAGCTGTGAAATGACGTAATTCTGGTAATGTTTACAAGTCCGGGTACTTTGGGTGGCGCTTTCACGGGACTTTGCTTTCAAATATTAAGAGTTCATGTTTACAGAGCTCAGAATTGGTGTTTAAAGCCTTGGAATGACGAGAATAGTTTTTATGTTTACAATTTAGGAGGATTGGCTTTGGCGTGTTTTTTGTGTGAATCAGTTAAAATTGTGGCGGTTCCAGTAAATACTTCTAAGCAAACTGTCTAATTGTGGTAAAACTGTTAAAATACACAATGAGAGTTACCAGAAATGATTAAGAACGTGTAATAAACACCTCAAGTACACGTAAATAGATTCTTACTACATTTACTGTAGAATTCAATCACGGAGGTTTCCCTTGGAAAGCTGTGAAATGACGAAAATAATGGTTATATTTACAACTCCGGGTACTTCGGGTGGCGTTTTCACGGGACTTTGCTTTCAAATATTAAGAGTTCATGTTTACAGAGCTCAGAATTGGTGTCTAAAGCCTTGGAATGAGGAGAATATTGTTTATGTTTACAATTTAGGAGGATTGGCTTCGGCGCTTTTCTGTGCCTATCATTTAAAATGGTGACGGTTCCAGGAACTACTTCTAAGCAAACTGTCTAATTGCGGTAAAACTGTTAAAATACACAATGAGAGTTCCCAGAAATGATTAAGAACGTTTAATAAACACCTCAAGGACCTGTAAATAGATTCTTACTACATTTACTGTCAAACTCAATCACGGAGGTTTCGAGTGGAAAGCTGTGAAATGCCGTAATTCTGGTAATGTTTACAAGTCGGGGTACTTTGTGTGGCGTTTTCACGGGACTGTGCTTTCAATTATTAAGAGTTCATGTTTACAGAGCTCAGATTTGGTGTCTAAAGCCTTGGAATGACGAGAATAGTTTTTATGTTTACAATTTAGGAGGATTGGCTTTGTCGTTTCTTTGTGTGAAGCAGTTAAAATGGTGGCAGTTCCAGTAAATACTTCTAAGCAAACTGTCTAATTTTGGTTAAACTCTTAAAATACACAATGATAGTCCCCAGAAATGATTAAGAACGTGTAATGAACACCTCAAGTACACGTAAATAGATTCTTACTACCTTTACTGTCGAATTCAATCACGGAGGTTTCCAGTGGAAAGCTGTGAAATGACGTAATTCTGGTAATGTTTACAAGTCCGGGTACTTTGGGTGGCGCTTTCACGGGACTGTGCTTTCAATTATTAAGAGTTCATGTTTACAGAGCTCAGATTTGGTGTCTAAAGCCTTGGAATGACGAGAATAGTTTTTATGTTTACAATTTAGGAGGATTGGCTTTGTCGTTTCTTTGTGTGAAGCAGTTAAAATGGTGGCAGTTCCAGTAAATACTTCTAAGCAAACTGTCTAATTTTGGTTAAACTCTTAAAATACACAATGATAGTCCCCAGAAATGATTAAGAACGTGTAATGAACACCTCAAGTACACGTAAATAGATTCTTACTACCTTTACTGTCGAATTCAATCACGGAGGTTTCCAGTGGAAAGCTGTGAAATGACGTAATTCTGGTAATGTTTACAAGTCCGGGTACTTTGGGTGGCGCTTTCACGGGACTGTGCTTTCAATTATTAAGAGTTCATGTTTACAGAGCTCAGATTTGGTGTCTAAAGCCTTGGAATGACGAGAATAGTTTTTATGTTTACAATTTAGGAGGATTGGCTTTGTCGTTTCTTTGTGTGAATCAGTTAAAATGGTGGCGGTTCCAGTAAATACTTCTAAGCAAACTGTCTAATTGTGGTAAAACTGTTAAAATACACAATGAGAGTTACCAGAAATGATTAAGAACGTGTAATAAACACCTCAAGTACACGTAAATAGATTCTTACTACATTTACTGTCGAATTCAATCACGGAGGTTTCGAGTGGAAAGCTGTGAAATGACGTAATTCTGGTAATGTTTACAATTCCGGGTACTTTGGGTGGCGCTTTCACGGGACTGTGCTTTCAATTATTAAGAGTTCATGTTTACAGAGCTCAGATTTGGTGTCTAAAGCCTTGGAATGACGAGAATAGTTTTTATGTTTACAATTTAGGAGGATTGGCTTTGGCGTGTTTTTTGTGTGAATCAGTTAAAATGGTGGCGGTTCCAGTAAATACTTCTAAGCAAACTGTCTAATTGTGGTAAAACTGTTAAAATACACAATGAGAGTTACCAGAAATGATTAAGAACGTGTAATAAACACCTCAAGTACACGTAAATAGATTCTTACTACATTTACTGTCAAATTCAAACACGGAGGTTTCCCTTGGAAAGCTGTGAAATGACGAAAATACTGGTTATATTTACAACTCCGGGTACATCGGGTGGCGTTTTCACGGGACTTTGCTTTCAAATATTAAGAGTTCATGTTTACAGAGCTCAGAATTGTTGTCTAAAGCCTTGGAATGACGAGAATAGTTTTTATGTTTACAATTTAGGAGGATGGGCTTTGGCGTTTTTTTTGTGTGAATCAGTTAAAATGGTGGCGGTTCCAGTAAACAGTTCTAAGCAAACTGTCTAATTGTGGTAAAACTATTAACATACACAATGAGAGTTCCCGGAAATGATTAAGAACGTGTAATAAACATCTCAAGTACACGTAAATAGATTCTTACTTCATTTACTGTCGAATTCAATCACCGAGGTTTCCAGTGGAAAGCTGTGAAATGACGAAAATACTGGTAATGTTTACAAGTACGGGTACTTCTGGTGGCGTTTTCACGGGACTGTGCTTTCAAATATTAAGAGTTCATGTTTACAGAGCTCAGAATTGGTGTCTAAAGCCTTGGAATGACGAGAATAGTTTTTATGTTTACAATTTAGGAGGATTGGCTTTGGCGTTTTTTTTGTGTGAATCAGTTAAAATGGTGGCGGTTCCAGTAAATACTTCTAAGCAAACTGTCTAATTGTGGTTAAACTCTTAAAATACACAATGATAGTCCACAGAAATGATTAAGAACGTGTAATGAACACCTCAAGTACACGTAAATAGATTCTTACTACATTTACTGTCGAATTCAATCACGGAGGTTTCCCTTGGAAAGCTGTGAAATGACGAAAATACTGGTTATATTTAAAACTCCGGGTATTTCGGGTGGCGTTTTCACGGGACGGTGCTTTCAAATATTAAGAGTTCATGTTTACAGAGCTCAGAATTGGTGTCTAAAGCCTTGGAATGAGGAGAATATTGTTTATGTTTACAATTTAGGAGGATTGGCTTCGGCGCTTTTCTGTGCCTATCATTTAAAATGGTGACGGTTCCAGGAACTACTTCTAAGCAAACTGTCTAATTGCGGTAAAACTGTTAAAATACACAATGAGAGTTCCCAGAAATGATTAAGAACGTTTAATAAACACCTCAAGGACCTGTAAATAGATTCTTACTACATTTACTGTCGAATTCAATCACGGAGGTTTCGAGTGGAAAGCTGTGAAATGCCGTAATTCTGGTAATGTTTACAAGTCGGGGTACTTTGTGTGGCGTTTTCACGGGACTGTGCTTTCAATTATTAAGAGTTCATGTTTACAGAGCTCAGATTTGGTGTCTAAAGCCTTGGAATGACGAGAATAGTTTTTATGTTTACAATTTAGGAGGATTGGCTTTGTCGTTTCTTTGTGTGAAGCAGTTAAAATGGTGGCAGTTCCAGTAAATACTTCTAAGCAAACTGTCTAATTTTGGTTAAACTCTTAAAATACACAATGATAGTCCCCAGAAATGATTAAGAACGTGTAATGAACACCTCAAGTACACGTAAATAGATTCTTACTACCTTTACTGTCGAATTCAATCACGGAGGTTTCCAGTGGAAAGCTGTGAAATGACGTAATTCTGGTAATGTTTACAAGTCCGGGTACTTTGGGTGGCGCTTTCACGGGACTGTGCTTTCAATTATTAAGAGTTCATGTTTACAGAGCTCAGATTTGGTGTCTAAAGCCTTGGAATGACGAGAATAGTTTTTATGTTTACAATTTAGGAGGATTGGCTTTGTCGTTTCTTTGTGTGAAGCAGTTAAAATGGTGGCAGTTCCAGTAAATACTTCTAAGCAAACTGTCTAATTTTGGTTAAACTCTTAAAATACACAATGATAGTCCCCAGAAATGATTAAGAACGTGTAATGAACACCTCAAGTACACGTAAATAGATTCTTACTACCTTTACTGTCGAATTCAATCACGGAGGTTTCCAGTGGAAAGCTGTGAAATGACGTAATTCTGGTAATGTTTACAAGTCCGGGTACTTTGGGTGGCGCTTTCACGGGACTGTGCTTTCAATTATTAAGAGTTCATGTTTACAGAGCTCAGATTTGGTGTCTAAAGCCTTGGAATGACGAGAATAGTTTTTATGTTTACAATTTAGGAGGATTGGCTTTGTCGTTTCTTTGTGTGAATCAGTTAAAATGGTGGCGGTTCCAGTAAATACTTCTAAGCAAACTGTCTAATTGTGGTAAAACTGTTAAAATACACAATGAGAGTTACCAGAAATGATTAAGAACGTGTAATAAACACCTCAAGTACACGTAAATAGATTCTTACTACATTTACTGTCGAATTCAATCACGGAGGTTTCGAGTGGAAAGCTGTGAAATGACGTAATTCTGGTAATGTTTACAATTCCGGGTACTTTGGGTGGCGCTTTCACGGGACTGTGCTTTCAATTATTAAGAGTTCATGTTTACAGAGCTCAGATTTGGTGTCTAAAGCCTTGGAATGACGAGAATAGTTTTTATGTTTACAATTTAGGAGGATTGGCTTTGGCGTGTTTTTTGTGTGAATCAGTTAAAATGGTGGCGGTTCCAGTAAATACTTCTAAGCAAACTGTCTAATTGTGGTAAAACTGTTAAAATACACAATGAGAGTTACCAGAAATGATTAAGAATGTGTAATAAACACCTCAAGTACACGTAAATAGATTCTTACTACATTTACTGTCAAATTCAAACACGGAGGTTTCCCTTGGAAAGCTGTGAAATGACGAAAATACTGGTTATATTTACAACTCCGGGTACTTCGGGTGGCGTTTTCACGGGACTTTGCTTTCAAATATTAAGAGTTCATGTTTACAGAGCTCAGAATTGGTGTCTAAAGCCTTGGAATGACGAGAATAGTTTTTATGTTTACAATTTAGGAGGATGGGCTTTGGCGTTTTTTTTGTGTGAATCAGTTAAAATGGTGGCGGTTCCAGTAAACAGTTCTAAGCAAACTGTCTAATTGTGGTAAAACTATTAACATACACAATGAGAGTTCCCGGAAATGATTAAGAACGTGTAATAAACATCTCAAGTACACGTAAATAGATTCTTACTTCATTTACTGTCGAATTCAATCACCGAGGTTTCCAGTGGAAAGCTGTGAAATGACGAAAATACTGGTAATGTTTACAAGTACGGGTACTTCTGGTGGCGTTTTCACGGGACTGTGCTTTCAAATATTAAGAGTTCATGTTTACAGAGCTCAGAATTGGTGTCTAAAGCCTTGGAATGACGAGAATAGTTTTTATGTTTACAATTTAGGAGGATTGGCTTTGGCGTTTTTTTTGTGTGAATCAGTTAAAATGGTGGCGGTTCCAGTAAATACTTCTAAGCAAACTGTCTAATTGTGGTTAAACTCTTAAAATACACAATGATAGTCCACAGAAATGATTAAGAACGTGTAATGAACACCTCAAGTACACGTAAATAGATTCTTACTACATTTACTGTCGAATTCAATCACGGAGGTTTCCCTTGGAAAGCTGTGAAATGACGAAAATACTGGTTATATTTAAAACTCCGGGTATTTCGGGTGGCGTTTTCACGGGACGGTGCTTTCAAATATTAAGAGTTCATGTTTACAGAGCTCAGAATTGGTGTCTAAAGCCTTGGAATGAGGAGAATATTGTTTATGTTTACAATTTAGGAGGATTGGCTTCGGCGCTTTTTTGTGCCTATCATTTAAAATGGTGACGGTTCCAGGAACTACTTCTAAGCAAACTGTCTAATTGTGGTAAAACTGTTAAAATACACAATGAGAGTTCCCAGAAATGATTAAGAACGTTTAATAAACACCTCAAGGACCTGTAAATAGATTCTTACTACATTTACTGTCGAATTCAATCACGGAGGTTTCGAGTGGAAAGCTGTGAAATGCCGTAATTCTGGTAATGTTTACAAGTCGGGGTACTTTGTGTGGCGTTTTCACGGGACTGTGCTTTCAATTATTAAGAGTTCATGTTTACAGAGCTCAGATTTGGTGTCTAAAGCCTTGGAATGACGAGAATAGTTTTTATGTTTACAATTTAGGAGGATTGGCTTTGTCGTTTCTTTGTGTGAAGCAGTTAAAATGGTGGCAGTTCCAGTAAATACTTCTAAGCAAACTGTCTAATTGTGGTTAAACTCTTAAAATACACAATGATAGTCCCCAGAAATGATTAAGAACGTGTAATGAACACCTCAAGTACACGTAAATAGATTCTTTCTACCTTTACTTTCGAATTCAATCACGGAGGTTTCCAGTGGAAAGCTGTGAAATGACGAAAATACTGGTAACGTTTACAAGTACGGGTACTTCTGGTGGCGTTTTCACGGGACTGTGCTTTCAATTATTAAGAGTTCATGTTTACAGAGCTCAGATTTGGTGTCTAAAGCCTTGGAATGACGAGAATAGTTTTTATGTTTACAATTTAGGAGGATTGGCTTTGGCGTGTTTTTTGTGTGAATCAGTTAAAATGGTGGCGGTTCCAGTAAATACTTCTAAGCAAACTGTCTAATTGTGGTAAAACTGTTAAAATACACAATGAGAGTTACCAGAAATGATTAAGAACGTGTAATAAACACCTCAAGTACACGTAAATAGATTCTTACTACATTTACTGTCGAATTCAATCACGGAGGTTTCCCTTGGAAAGCTGTGAAATGACGAAAATACTGGTTATATTTACAACTCCGGGTACTTCGGGTGGCGTTTTCACGGGACTTTGCTTTCAAATATTAAGAGTTCATGTTTACAGAGCTCAGAATTGGTGTCTAAAGCCTTGGAATGACGAGAATAGTTTTTATGTTTACAATTTAGGAGGATGGGCTTTGGCGTTTTTTTTGTGTGAATCAGTTAAAATGGTGGCGGTTCCAGTAAACAGTTCTAAGCAAACTGTCTAATTGTGGTAAAACTATTAACATACACAATGAGAGTTCCCGGAAATGATTAAGAACGTGTAATGTAATAAACATCTCAAGTACACGTAAATAGATTCTTACTTCATTTACTGTCGAATTCAATCACCGAGGTTTCCCGTGGAAAGCTGTGAAATGACGAAAATACTGGTAATGTTTACAAGTACGGGTACTTCTGGTGGCGTTTTCACGGGACTGTGCTTTCAAATATTAAGAGTTCATGTTTACAGAGCTCAGAATTGGTGTCTAAAGCCTTGGAATGACGAGAATAGTTTTTATGTTTACAATTTAGGAGGATTGGCTTTGTCGTTTTTTTTGTGTGAATCAGTTAAAATGGTGGCGGTTCCAGTAAATACTTCTAAGCAAACTGTCTAATTGTGGTTAAACTCTTAAAATACACAATGATAGTCCACAGAAATGATTAAGAACGTGTAATGAACACCTCAAGTACACGTAAATAGATTCTTACTACATTTACTGTCGAATTCAATCACGGAGGTTTCCCTTGGAAAGCTGTGAAATGACGAAAATACTGGTTATATTTAAAACTCCGGGTATTTCGGGTGGCGTTTTCACGGGACGGTGCTTTCAAATATTAAGAGTTCATGTTTACAGAGCTCAGAATTGGTGTCTAAAGCCTTGGAATGAGGAGAATATTGTTTATGTTTACAATTTAGGAGGATTGGCTTCGGCGCTTTTTTGTGCCTATCATTTAAAATGGTGACGGTTCCAGGAACTACTTCTAAGCAAACTGTCTAATTGTGGTAAAACTGTTAAAATACACAATGAGAGTTCCCAGAAATGATTAAGAACGTTTAATAAACACCTCAAGGACCTGTAAATAGATTCTTACTACATTTACTGTCGAATTCAATCACGGAGGTTTCGAGTGGAAAGCTGTGAAATGCCGTAATTCTGGTAATGTTTACAAGTCGGGGTACTTTGTGTGGCGTTTTCACGGGACTGTGCTTTCAATTATTAAGAGTTCATGTTTACAGAGCTCAGATTTGGTGTCTAAAGCCTTGGAATGACGAGAATAGTTTTTATGTTTACAATTTAGGAGGATTGGCTTTGGCGTTTCTTTGTGTGAAGCAGTTAAAATGGTGGCAGTTCCAGTAAATACTTCTAAGCAAACTGTCTAATTGTGGTTAAACTCTTAAAATACACAATGATAGTCCCCAGAAATGATTAAGAACGTGTAATGAACACCTCAAGTACACGTAAATAGATTCTTTCTACCTTTACTTTCGAATTCAATCACGGAGGTTTCCAGTGGAAAGCTGTGAAATGACGAAAATACTGGTAACGTTTACAAGTACGGGTACTTCTGGTGGCGTTTTCACGGGACTGTGCTTTCAATTATTAAGAGTTCATGTTTACAGAGCTCAGATTTGGTGTCTAAAGCCTTGGAATGACGAGAATAGTTTTTATGTTTACAATTTAGGAGGATTGGCTTTGGCGTGTTTTTTGTGTGAATCAGTTAAAATGGTGGCGGTTCCAGTAAATACTTCTAAGCAAACTGTCTAATTGTGGTAAAACTGTTAAAATACACAATGAGAGTTACCAGAAATGATTAAGAACGTGTAATAAACACCTCAAGTACACGTAAATAGATTCTTACTACATTTACTGTCGAATTCAATCACGGAGGTTTCCCTTGGAAAACTGTGAAATGACGAAAATACTGGTTATATTTACAACTCCGGGTACTTCGGGTGGCGTTTTCACGGGACTTTGCTTTCAAATATTAAGAGTTCATGTTTACAGAGCTCAGAATTGGTGTCTAAAGCCTTGGAATGACGAGAATAGTTTTTATGTTTACAATTTAGGAGGATGGGCTTTGGCGTTTTTTTTGTGTGAATCAGTTAAAATGGTGGCGGTTCCAGTAAACAGTTCTAAGCAAACTGTCTAATTGTGGTAAAACTATTAACATACACAATGAGAGTTCCCGGAAATGATTAAGAACGTGTAATAAACATCTCAAGTACACGTAAATAGATTCTTACTTCATTTACTGTCGAATTCAATCACCGAGGTTTCCAGTGGAAAGCTGTGAAATGACGAAAATACTGGTAATGTTTACAAGTACGGGTACTTCTGGTGGCGTTTTCACGGGACTGTGCTTTCAAATATTAAGAGTTCATGTTTACAGAGCTCAGAATTGGTGTCTAAAGCCTTGGAATGACGAGAATAGTTTTTATGTTTACAATTTAGGAGGATTGGCTTTGGCGTTTTTTTTGTGTGAATCAGTTAAAATGGTGGCGGTTCCAGTAAATACTTCTAAGCAAACTGTCTAATTGTGGTTAAACTCTTAAAATACACAATGATAGTCCCCAGAAATGATTAAGAACGTGTAATGAACACCTCAAGTACACGTAAATAGATTCTTACTACATTTACTGTCGAATTCAATCACGGAGGTTTCCCTTGGAAAGCTGTGAAATGACGAAAATACTGGTTATATTTAAATCTCCGGGTATTTCGGGTGGCGTTTTCACGGGACGGTGCTTTCAAATATTAAGAGTTCATGTTTACAGAGCTCAGAATTGGTGTCTAAAGCCTTGGAATGAGGAGAATATTGTTTATGTTTACAATTTAGGAGGATTGGCTTCGGCGCTTTTTTGTGCCTATCATTTAAAATGGTGACGGTTCCAGGAACTACTTCTAAGCAAACTGTCTAATTGTGGTAAAACTGTTAAAATACACAATGAGAGTTCCCAGAAATGATTAAGAACGTTTAATAAACACCTCAAGGACCTGTAAATAGATTCTTACTACATTTACTGTCGAATTCAATCACGGAGGTTTCGAGTGGAAAGCTGTGAAATGCCGTAATTCTGGTAATGTTTACAAGTCGGGGTACTTTGTGTGGCGTTTTCACGGGACTGTGCTTTCAATTATTAAGAGTTCATGTTTACAGAGCTCAGATTTGGTGTCTAAAGCCTTGGAATGACGAGAATAGTTTTTATGTTTACAATTTAGGAGGATTGGCTTTGTCGTTTCTTTGTGTGAAGCAGTTAAAATGGTGGCAGTTCCAGTAAATACTTCTAAGCAAACTGTCTAATTGTGGTTAAACTCTTAAAATACACAATGATAGTCCCCAGAAATGATTAAGAACATGTAATGAACACCTCAAGTACACGTAAATAGATTCTTTCTACCTTTACTTTCGAATTCAATCACGGAGGTTTCCAGTGGAAAGCTGTGAAATGACGAAAATACTGGTAATGTTTACAAGTACGGGTACTTCTGGTGGCGTTTTCACGGGACTGTGCTTTCAATTATTAAGAGTTCATGTTTACAGAGCTCAGATTTGGTGTCTAAAGCCTTGGAATGACGAGAATAGTTTTTATGTTTACAATTTAGGAGGATTGGCTTTGGCGTGTTTTTTGTGTGAATCAGTTAAAAAGGTGGCGGTTCCAGTAAATACTTCTAAGCAAACTGTCTAATTGTGGTAAAACTGTTAAAATACACAATGAGAGTTACCAGAAATGATTAAGAACGTGTAATAAACACCTCAAGTACACGTAAATAGATTCTTACTACATTTACTGTCGAATTCAATCACGGAGGTTTCCCTTGGAAAGCTGTGAAATGACGAAAATACTGGTTATATTTACAACTCCGGGTACTTCGGGTGGCGTTTTCACGGGACTTTGCTTTCAAATATTAAGAGTTCATGTTTACAGAGCTCAGAATTGGTGTCTAAAGCCTTTGAATCACGAGAATAGTTTTTATGTTTACAATTTAGGAGGATGGGCTTTGGCGTTTTTTTTGTGTGAATCAGTTAAAATGGTGGCGGTTCCAGTAAACAGTTCTAAGCAAACTGTCTAATTGTGGTAAAACTATTAACATACACAATGAGAGTTCCCGGAAATGATTAAGAACGTGTAATAAACATCTCAAGTACACGTAAATAGATTCTTACTTCATTTACTGTCGAATTCAATCACCGAGGTTTCCAGTGGAAAGCTGTGAAATGACGAAAATACTGGTAATGTTTACAAGTACGGGTACTTCTGGTGGCGTTTTCACGGGACTGTGCTTTCAAATATTAAGAGTTCATGTTTACAGAGCTCAGAATTGGTGTCTAAAGCCTTGGAATGACGAGAATAGTTTTTATGTTTACAATTTAGGAGGATTGGCTTTGGCGTTTTTTTTGTGTGAATCAGTTAAAATGGTGGCGGTTCCAGTAAATACTTCTAAGCAAACTGTCTAATTGTGGTTAAACTCTTAAAATACACAATGATAGTCCCCAGAAATGATTAAGAACGTGTAATGAACACCTCAAGTACACGTAAATAGATTCTTACTACATTTACTGTCGAATTCAATCACGGAGGTTTCCCTTGGAAAGCTGTGAAATGACGAAAATACTGGTTATATTTAAAACTCCGGGTATTTCGGGTGGCGTTTTCACGGGACGGTGCTTTCAAATATTAAGAGTTCATGTTTACAGAGCTCAGAATTGGTGTCTAAAGCCTTGGAATGAGGAGAATATTGTTTATGTTTACAATTTAGGAGGATTGGCTTCGGCGCTTTTTTGTTCCTATCATTTAAAAAGGTGACGGTTCCAGGAACTACTTCTAAGCAAACTGTCTAATTGTGGTAAAACTGTTAAAATACACAATGAGAGTTCCCAGAAATGATTAAGAACGTTTAATAAACACCTCAAGGACCTGTAAATAGATTCTTACTACATTTACTGTCGAATTCAATCACGGAGGTTTCGAGTGGAAAGCTGTGAAATGCCGTAATTCTGGTAATGTTTACAAGTCGGGGTACTTTGTGTGGCGTTTTCACGGGACTGTGCTTTCAATTATTAAGAGTTCATGTTTACAGAGCTCAGATTTGGTGTCTAAAGCCTTGGAATGACGAGAATAGTTTTTATGTTTACAATTTAGGAGGATTGGCTTTGTCGTTTCTTTGTGTGAATCAGTTAAAATGGTGGCGGTTCCAGTAAATACTTCTAAGCAAACTGTCTAATTGTGGTAAAACTGTTAAAATACACAATGAGAGTTACCAGAAATGATTAAGAACGTGTAATAAACACCTCAAGTACACGTAAATAGATTCTTACTACATTTACTGTCGAATTCAATCACGGAGGTTTCGAGTGGAAAGCTGTGAAATGACGTAATTCTGGTAATGTTTACAATTCCGGGTACTTTGGGTGGCGCTTTCACGGGACTGTGCTTTCAATTATTAAGAGTTCATGTTTACAGAGCTCAGATTTGGTGTCTAAAGCCTTGGAATGACGAGAATAGTTTTTATGTTTACAATTTAGGAGGATTGGCTTTGGCGTGTTTTTTGTGTGAATCAGTTAAAATGGTGGCGGTTCCAGTAAATACTTCTAAGCAAACTGTCTAATTGTGGTAAAACTGTTAAAATACACAATGAGAGTTACCAGAAATGATTAAGAACGTGTAATAAACACCTCAAGTACACGTAAATAGATTCTTACTACATTTACTGTCGAATTCAATCACGGAGGTTTCCCTTGGAAAGCTGTGAAATGACGAAAATACTGGTTATATTTACAACTCCGGGTACTTCGGGTGGCGTTTTCACGGGACTTTGCTTTCAAATATTAAGAGTTCATGTTTACAGAGCTCAGAATTGGTGTCTAAAGCCTTGGAATGACGAGAATAGTTTTTATGTTTACAATTTAGGAGGATGGGCTTTGGCGTTTTTTTTGTGTGAATCAGTTAAAATGGTGGCGGTTCCAGTAAACAGTTCTAAGCAAACTGTCTAATTGTGGTAAAACTATTAACATACACAATGAGAGTTCCCGGAAATGATTAAGAACGTGTAATAAACATCTCAAGTACACGTAAATAGATTCTTACTTCATTTACTGTCGAATTCAATCACCGAGGTTTCCAGTGGAAAGCTGTGAAATGACGAAAATACTGGTAATGTTTACAAGTACGGGTACTTCTGGTGGCGTTTTCACGGGACTGTGCTTTCAAATATTAAGAGTTCATGTTTACAGAGCTCAGAATTGGTGTCTAAAGCCTTGGAATGACGAGAATAGTTTTTATGTTTACAATTTAGGAGGATTGGCTTTGGCGTTTTTTTTGTGTGAATCAGTTAAAATGGTGGCGGTTCCAGTAAATACTTCTAAGCAAACTGTCTAATTGTGGTTAAACTCTTAAAATACACAATGATAGTCCACAGAAATGATTAAGAACGTGTAATGAACACCTCAAGTACACGTAAATAGATTCTTACTACATTTACTGTCGAATTCAATCACGGAGGTTTCCCTTGGAAAGCTGTGAAATGACGAAAATACTGGTTATATTTAAAACTCCGGGTATTTCGGGTGGCGTTTTCACGGGACGGTGCTTTCAAATATTAAGAGTTCATGTTTACAGAGCTCAGAATTGGTGTCTAAAGCCTTGGAATGACGAGAATAGTTTTTATGTTTACAATTTAGGAGGATTGGCTTTGGCGTTTTTTTTGTGTGAATCAGTTAAAATGGTGGCGGTTCCAGTAAATACTTCTAAGCAAACTGTCTAATTGTGGTTAAACTCTTAAAATACACAATGATAGTCCCCAGAAATGATTAAGAACGTGTAATGAACACCTCAAGTACACGTAAATAGATTCTTACTACATTTACTGTCGAATTCAATCACGGAGGTTTCCCTTGGAAAGCTGTGAAATGACGAAAATACTGGTTATATTTAAAACTCCGGGTATTTCGGGTGGCGTTTTCACGGGACGGTGCTTTCAAATATTAAGAGTTCATGTTTACAGAGCTCAGAATTGGTGTCTAAAGCCTTGGAATGAGGAGAATATTGTTTATGTTTACAATTTAGGAGGATTGGCTTCGGCGCTTTTTTGTGCCTATCATTTAAAATGATGACGGTTCCAGGAACTACTTCTAAGCAAACTGTCTAATTGTGGTAAAACTGTTAAAATACACAATGAGAGTTCTCAGAAATGATTAAGAACGTTTAATAAACACCTCAAGGACCTGTAAATAGATTCTTACTACATTTACTGTCGAATTCAATCACGGAGGTTTCGAGTGGAAAGCTGTGAAATGCCGTAATTCTGGTAATGTTTACAAGTCGGGGTACTTTGTGTGGCGTTTTCACGGGACTGTGCTTTCAATTATTAAGAGTTCATGTTTACAGAGCTCAGATTTGGTGTCTAAAGCCTTGGAATGACGAGAATAGTTTTTATGTTTACAATTTAGGAGGATTGGCTTTGTCGTTTCTTTGTGTGAAGCAGTTAAAATGGTGGCAGTTCCAGTAAATACTTCTAAGCAAACTGTCTAATTGTGGTTAAACTCTTAAAATACACAATGATAGTCCCCAGAAATGATTAAGAACGTGTAATGAACACCTCAAGTACACGTAAATAGATTCTTTCTACCTTTACTTTCGAATTCAATCACGGAGGTTTCCAGTGGAAAGCTGTGAAATGACGAAAATACTGGTAATGTTTACAAGTACGGGTACTTCTGGTGGCGTTTTCACGGGACTGTGCTTTCAATTATTAAGAGTTCATGTTTACAAAGCTCAGATTTGGTGTCTAAAGCCTTGGAATGACGAGAATAGTTTTTATGTTTACAATTTAGGAGGATTGGCTTTGGCGTGTTTTTTGTGTGAATCAGTTAAAATGGTGGCGGTTCCAGTAAATACTTCTAAGCAAACTGTCTAATTGTGGTAAAACTGTTAAAATACACAATGAGAGTTCCCAGAAATGATTAAGAACGTGTAATAAACACCTCAAGTACACGTAAATAGATTCTTACTACATTTACTGTCGAATTCAATCACGGAGGTTTCCCTTGGAAAGCTGTGAAATGACGAAAATACTGGTTATATTTACAACTCCGGGTACTTCGGGTGGCGTTTTCACGGGACTTTGCTTTCAAATATTAAGAGTTCATGTTTACAGAGCTCAGAATTGGTGTCTAAAGCCTTGGAATGACGAGAATAGTTTTTATGTTTACAATTTAGGAGGATGGGCTTTGGCGTTTTTTTTGTGTGAATCAGTTAAAATGGTGGCGGTTCCAGTAAACAGTTCTAAGCAAACTGTCTAATTGTGGTAAAACTATTAACATACACAATGAGAGTTCCCGGAAATGATTAAGAACGTGTAATGTAATAAACATCTCAAGTACACGTAAATAGATTCTTACTTCATTTACTGTCGAATTCAATCACCGAGGTTTCCCGTGGAAAGCTGTGAAATGACGAAAATACTGGTAATGTTTACAAGTACGGGTACTTCTGGTGGCGTTTTCACGGGACTGTGCTTTCAAATATTAAGAGTTCATGTTTACAGAGCTCAGAATTGGTGTCTAAAGCCTTGGAATGACGAGAATAGTTTTTATGTTTACAATTTAGGAGGATTGGCTTTGTCGTTTTTTTTGTGTGAATCAGTTAAAATGGTGGCGGTTCCAGTAAATACTTCTAAGCAAACTGTCTAATTGTGGTTAAACTCTTAAAATACACAATGATAGTCCACAGAAATGATTAAGAACGTGTAATGAACACCTCAAGTACACGTAAATAGATTCTTACTACATTTACTGTCGAATTCAATCACGGAGGTTTCCCTTGGAAAGCTGTGAAATGACGAAAATACTGGTTATATTTAAAACTCCGGGTATTTCGGGTGGCGTTTTCACGGGACGGTGCTTTCAAATATTAAGAGTTCATGTTTACAGAGCTCAGAATTGGTGTCTAAAGCCTTGGAATGAGGAGAATATTGTTTATGTTTACAATTTAGGAGGATTGGCTTCGGCGCTTTTTTGTGCCTATCATTTAAAATGGTGACGGTTCCAGGAACTACTTCTAAGCAAACTGTCTAATTGTGGTAAAACTGTTAAAATACACAATGAGAGTTCCCAGAAATGATTAAGAACGTTTAATAAACACCTCAAGGACCTGTAAATAGATTCTTACTACATTTACTGTCGAATTCAATCACGGAGGTTTCGAGTGGAAAGCTGTGAAATGCCGTAATTCTGGTAATGTTTACAAGTCGGGGTACTTTGTGTGGCGTTTTCACGGGACTGTGCTTTCAATTATTAAGAGTTCATGTTTACAGAGCTCAGATTTGGTGTCTAAAGCCTTGGAATGACGAGAATAGTTTTTATGTTTACAATTTAGGAGGATTGGCTTTGGCGTTTCTTTGTGTGAAGCAGTTAAAATGGTGGCAGTTCCAGTAAATACTTCTAAGCAAACTGTCTAATTGTGGTTAAACTCTTAAAATACACAATGATAGTCCCCAGAAATGATTAAGAACGTGTAATGAACACCTCAAGTACACGTAAATAGATTCTTTCTACCTTTACTTTCGAATTCAATCACGGAGGTTTCCAGTGGAAAGCTGTGAAATGACGAAAATACTGGTAACGTTTACAAGTACGGGTACTTCTGGTGGCGTTTTCACGGGACTGTGCTTTCAATTATTAAGAGTTCATGTTTACAGAGCTCAGATTTGGTGTCTAAAGCCTTGGAATGACGAGAATAGTTTTTATGTTTACAATTTAGGAGGATTGGCTTTGGCGTGTTTTTTGTGTGAATCAGTTAAAATGGTGGCGGTTCCAGTAAATACTTCTAAGCAAACTGTCTAATTGTGGTAAAACTGTTAAAATACACAATGAGAGTTACCAGAAATGATTAAGAACGTGTAATAAACACCTCAAGTACACGTAAATAGATTCTTACTACATTTACTGTCGAATTCAATCACGGAGGTTTCCCTTGGAAAACTGTGAAATGACGAAAATACTGGTTATATTTACAACTCCGGGTACTTCGGGTGGCGTTTTCACGGGACTTTGCTTTCAAATATTAAGAGTTCATGTTTACAGAGCTCAGAATTGGTGTCTAAAGCCTTGGAATGACGAGAATAGTTTTTATGTTTACAATTTAGGAGGATGGGCTTTGGCGTTTTTTTTGTGTGAATCAGTTAAAATGGTGGCGGTTCCAGTAAACAGTTCTAAGCAAACTGTCTAATTGTGGTAAAACTATTAACATACACAATGAGAGTTCCCGGAAATGATTAAGAACGTGTAATAAACATCTCAAGTACACGTAAATAGATTCTTACTTCATTTACTGTCGAATTCAATCACCGAGGTTTCCAGTGGAAAGCTGTGAAATGACGAAAATACTGGTAATGTTTACAAGTACGGGTACTTCTGGTGGCGTTTTCACGGGACTGTGCTTTCAAATATTAAGAGTTCATGTTTACAGAGCTCAGAATTGGTGTCTAAAGCCTTGGAATGACGAGAATAGTTTTTATGTTTACAATTTAGGAGGATTGGCTTTGGCGTTTTTTTTGTGTGAATCAGTTAAAATGGTGGCGGTTCCAGTAAATACTTCTAAGCAAACTGTCTAATTGTGGTTAAACTCTTAAAATACACAATGATAGTCCCCAGAAATGATTAAGAACGTGTAATGAACACCTCAAGTACACGTAAATAGATTCTTACTACATTTACTGTCGAATTCAATCACGGAGGTTTCCCTTGGAAAGCTGTGAAATGACGAAAATACTGGTTATATTTAAATCTCCGGGTATTTCGGGTGGCGTTTTCACGGGACGGTGCTTTCAAATATTAAGAGTTCATGTTTACAGAGCTCAGAATTGGTGTCTAAAGCCTTGGAATGAGGAGAATATTGTTTATGTTTACAATTTAGGAGGATTGGCTTCGGCGCTTTTTTGTGCCTATCATTTAAAATGGTGACGGTTCCAGGAACTACTTCTAAGCAAACTGTCTAATTGTGGTAAAACTGTTAAAATACACAATGAGAGTTCCCAGAAATGATTAAGAACGTTTAATAAACACCTCAAGGACCTGTAAATAGATTCTTACTACATTTACTGTCGAATTCAATCACGGAGGTTTCGAGTGGAAAGCTGTGAAATGCCGTAATTCTGGTAATGTTTACAAGTCGGGGTACTTTGTGTGGCGTTTTCACGGGACTGTGCTTTCAATTATTAAGAGTTCATGTTTACAGAGCTCAGATTTGGTGTCTAAAGCCTTGGAATGACGAGAATAGTTTTTATGTTTACAATTTAGGAGGATTGGCTTTGTCGTTTCTTTGTGTGAAGCAGTTAAAATGGTGGCAGTTCCAGTAAATACTTCTAAGCAAACTGTCTAATTGTGGTTAAACTCTTAAAATACACAATGATAGTCCCCAGAAATGATTAAGAACGTGTAATGAACACCTCAAGTACACGTAAATAGATTCTTTCTACCTTTACTTTCGAATTCAATCACGGAGGTTTCCAGTGGAAAGCTGTGAAATGACGAAAATACTGGTAATGTTTACAAGTACGGGTACTTCTGGTGGCGTTTTCACGGGACTGTGCTTTCAATTATTAAGAGTTCATGTTTACAGAGCTCAGATTTGGTGTCTAAAGCCTTGGAATGACGAGAATAGTTTTTATGTTTACAATTTAGGAGGATTGGCTTTGGCGTGTTTTTTGTGTGAATCAGTTAAAAAGGTGGCGGTTCCAGTAAATACTTCTAAGCAAACTGTCTAATTGTGGTAAAACTGTTAAAATACACAATGAGAGTTACCAGAAATGATTAAGAACGTGTAATAAACACCTCAAGTACACGTAAATAGATTCTTACTACATTTACTGTCGAATTCAATCACGGAGGTTTCCCTTGGAAAGCTGTGAAATGACGAAAATACTGGTTATATTTACAACTCCGGGTACTTCGGGTGGCGTTTTCACGGGACTTTGCTTTCAAATATTAAGAGTTCATGTTTACAGAGCTCAGAATTGGTGTCTAAAGCCTTTGAATCACGAGAATAGTTTTTATGTTTACAATTTAGGAGGATGGGCTTTGGCGTTTTTTTTGTGTGAATCAGTTAAAATGGTGGCGGTTCCAGTAAACAGTTCTAAGCAAACTGTCTAATTGTGGTAAAACTATTAACATACACAATGAGAGTTCCCGGAAATGATTAAGAACGTGTAATAAACATCTCAAGTACACGTAAATAGATTCTTACTTCATTTACTGTCGAATTCAATCACCGAGGTTTCCAGTGGAAAGCTGTGAAATGACGAAAATACTGGTAATGTTTACAAGTACGGGTACTTCTGGTGGCGTTTTCACGGGACTGTGCTTTCAAATATTAAGAGTTCATGTTTACAGAGCTCAGAATTGGTGTCTAAAGCCTTGGAATGACGAGAATAGTTTTTATGTTTACAATTTAGGAGGATTGGCTTTGGCGTTTTTTTTGTGTGAATCAGTTAAAATGGTGGCGGTTCCAGTAAATACTTCTAAGCAAACTGTCTAATTGTGGTTAAACTCTTAAAATACACAATGATAGTCCCCAGAAATGATTAAGAACGTGTAATGAACACCTCAAGTACACGTAAATAGATTCTTACTACATTTACTGTCGAATTCAATCACGGAGGTTTCCCTTGGAAAGCTGTGAAATGACGAAAATACTGGTTATATTTAAAACTCCGGGTATTTCGGGTGGCGTTTTCACGGGACGGTGCTTTCAAATATTAAGAGTTCATGTTTACAGAGCTCAGAATTGGTGTCTAAAGCCTTGGAATGAGGAGAATATTGTTTATGTTTACAATTTAGGAGGATTGGCTTCGGCGCTTTTTTGTTCCTATCATTTAAAAAGGTGACGGTTCCAGGAACTACTTCTAAGCAAACTGTCTAATTGTGGTAAAACTGTTAAAATACACAATGAGAGTTCCCAGAAATGATTAAGAACGTTTAATAAACACCTCAAGGACCTGTAAATAGATTCTTACTACATTTACTGTCGAATTCAATCACGGAGGTTTCGAGTGGAAAGCTGTGAAATGCCGTAATTCTGGTAATGTTTACAAGTCGGGGTACTTTGTGTGGCGTTTTCACGGGACTGTGCTTTCAATTATTAAGAGTTCATGTTTACAGAGCTCAGATTTGGTGTCTAAAGCCTTGGAATGACGAGAATAGTTTTTATGTTTACAATTTAGGAGGATTGGCTTTGTCGTTTCTTTGTGTGAATCAGTTAAAATGGTGGCGGTTCCAGTAAATACTTCTAAGCAAACTGTCTAATTGTGGTAAAACTGTTAAAATACACAATGAGAGTTACCAGAAATGATTAAGAACGTGTAATAAACACCTCAAGTACACGTAAATAGATTCTTACTACATTTACTGTCGAATTCAATCACGGAGGTTTCGAGTGGAAAGCTGTGAAATGACGTAATTCTGGTAATGTTTACAATTCCGGGTACTTTGGGTGGCGCTTTCACGGGACTGTGCTTTCAATTATTAAGAGTTCATGTTTACAGAGCTCAGATTTGGTGTCTAAAGCCTTGGAATGACGAGAATAGTTTTTATGTTTACAATTTAGGAGGATTGGCTTTGGCGTGTTTTTTGTGTGAATCAGTTAAAATGGTGGCGGTTCCAGTAAATACTTCTAAGCAAACTGTCTAATTGTGGTAAAACTGTTAAAATACACAATGAGAGTTACCAGAAATGATTAAGAACGTGTAATAAACACCTCAAGTACACGTAAATAGATTCTTACTACATTTACTGTCGAATTCAATCACGGAGGTTTCCCTTGGAAAGCTGTGAAATGACGAAAATACTGGTTATATTTACAACTCCGGGTACTTCGGGTGGCGTTTTCACGGGACTTTGCTTTCAAATATTAAGAGTTCATGTTTACAGAGCTCAGAATTGGTGTCTAAAGCCTTGGAATGACGAGAATAGTTTTTATGTTTACAATTTAGGAGGATGGGCTTTGGCGTTTTTTTTGTGTGAATCAGTTAAAATGGTGGCGGTTCCAGTAAACAGTTCTAAGCAAACTGTCTAATTGTGGTAAAACTATTAACATACACAATGAGAGTTCCCGGAAATGATTAAGAACGTGTAATAAACATCTCAAGTACACGTAAATAGATTCTTACTTCATTTACTGTCGAATTCAATCACCGAGGTTTCCAGTGGAAAGCTGTGAAATGACGAAAATACTGGTAATGTTTACAAGTACGGGTACTTCTGGTGGCGTTTTCACGGGACTGTGCTTTCAAATATTAAGAGTTCATGTTTACAGAGCTCAGAATTGGTGTCTAAAGCCTTGGAATGACGAGAATAGTTTTTATGTTTACAATTTAGGAGGATTGGCTTTGGCGTTTTTTTTGTGTGAATCAGTTAAAATGGTGGCGGTTCCAGTAAATACTTCTAAGCAAACTGTCTAATTGTGGTTAAACTGTTAAAATACACAATGAGAGTTACCAGAAATGATTAAGAACGTGTAATAAACACCTCAAGTACACGTAAATAGATTCTTACTACATTTACTGTCGAATTCAATCACGGAGGTTTCGAGTGGAAAGCTGTGAAATGACGTAATTCTGGTAATGTTTAGAATTCCGGGTACTTTGGGTGGCGCTTTCACGGGACTGTGCTTTCAATTATTAAGAGTTCATGTTTACAGAGCTCAGATTTGGTGTCTAAAGCCTTGGAATGACGAGAATAGTTTTTATGTTTACAATTTAGGAGGATTGGCTTTGGCGTGTTTTTTGTGTGAATCAGTTAAAATGGTGGCGGTTCCAGTAAATACTTCTAAGCAAACTGTCTAATTGTGGTAAAACTGTTAAAATACACAATGAGAGTTACCAGAAATGATTAAGAACGTGTAATAAACACCTCAAGTACACGTAAATAGATTCTTACTACATTTACTGTCGAATTCAATCACGGAGGTTTCCCTTGGAAAGCTGTGAAATGACGAAAATACTGGTTATATTTACAACTCCGGGTACTTCGGGTGGCGTTTTCACGGGACTTTGCTTTCAAATATTAAGAGTTCATGTTTACAGAGCTCAGAATTGGTGTCTAAAGCCTTGGAATGACGAGAATAGTTTTTATGTTTACAATGTAGGAGGATGGGCTTTGGCGTTTTTTTTGTGTGAATCAGTTAAAATGGTGGCGGTTCCAGTAAACAGTTCTAAGCAAACTGTCTAATTGTGGTAAAACTATTAACATACACAATGAGAGTTCCCGGAAATGATTAAGAACGTGTAATAAACATCTCAAGTACACGTAAATAGATTCTTACTTCATTTACTGTCGAATTCAATCACCGAGGTTTCCAGTGGAAAGCTGTGAAATGACGAAAATACTGGTAATGTTTACAAGTACGGGTACTTCTGGTGGCGTTTTCACGGGACTGTGCTTTCAAATATTAAGAGTTCATGTTTACAGAGCTCAGAATTGGTGTCTAAAGCCTTGGAATGACGAGAATAGTTTTTATGTTTACAATTTAGGAGGATTGGCTTTGGCGTTTTTTTTGTGTGAATCAGTTAAAATGGTGGCGGTTCCAGTAAATACTTCTAAGCAAACTGTCTAATTGTGGTTAAACTCTTAAAATACACAATGATAGTCCACAGAAATGATTAAGAACGTGTAATGAACACCTCAAGTACACGTAAATAGATTCTTACTACATTTACTGTCGAATTCAATCACGGAGGTTTCCCTTGGAAAGCTGTGAAATGACGAAAATACTGGTTATATTTAAAACTCCGGGTATTTCGGGTGGCGTTTTCACGGGACGGTGCTTTCAAATATTAAGAGTTCATGTTTACAGAGCTCAGAATTGGTGTCTAAAGCCTTGGAATGAGGAGAATATTGTTTATGTTTACAATTTAGGAGGATTGGCTTCGGCGCTTTTTTGTGCCTATCATTTAAAATGGTGACGGTTCCAGGAACTACTTCTAAGCAAACTGTCTAATTGTGGTAAAACTGTTAAAATACACAATGAGAGTTCCCAGAAATGATTAAGAACGTTTAATAAACACCTCAAGGACCTGTAAATAGATTCTTACTACATTTACTGTCGAATTCAATCACGGAGGTTTCGAGTGGAAAGCTGTGAAATGCCGTAATTCTGGTAATGTTTACAAGTCCGGGTACTTTGGGTGGCGCTTTCACGGGACTGTGCTTTCAATTATTAAGAGTTCATGTTTACAGAGCTCAGATTTGGTGTCTAAAGCCTTGGAATGACGAGAATAGTTTTTATGTTTACAATTTAGGAGGATTGGCTTTGTCGTTTCTTTGTGTGAATCAGTTAAAATGGTGGCGGTTCCAGTAAATACTTCTAAGCAAACTGTCTAATTGTGGTAAAACTGTTAAAATACACAATGAGAGTTACCAGAAATGATTAAGAACGTGTAATAAACACCTCAAGTACACGTAAATAGATTCTTACTACATTTACTGTCGAATTCAATCACGGAGGTTTCGAGTGGAAAGCTGTGAAATGACGTAATTCTGGTAATGTTTACAATTCCGGGTACTTTGGGTGGCGCTTTCACGGGACTGTGCTTTCAATTATTAAGAGTTCATGTTTACAGAGCTCAGATTTGGTGTCTAAAGCCTTGGAATGACGAGAATAGTTTTTATGTTTACAATTTAGGAGGATTGGCTTTGGCGTGTTTTTTGTGTGAATCAGTTAAAATGGTGGCGGTTCCAGTAAATACTTCTAAGCAAACTGTCTAATTGTGGTAAAACTGTTAAAATACACAATGAGAGTTACCAGAAATGATTAAGAACGTGTAATAAACACCTCAAGTACACGTAAATAGATTCTTACTACATTTACTGTCAAATTCAAACACGGAGGTTTCCCTTGGAAAGCTGTGAAATGACGAAAATACTGGTTATATTTACAACTCCGGGTACTTCGGGTGGCGTTTTCACGGGACTTTGCTTTCAAATATTAAGAGTTCATGTTTACAGAGCTCAGAATTGGTGTCTAAAGCCTTGGAATGACGAGAATAGTTTTTATGTTTACAATTTAGGAGGATGGGCTTTGGCGTTTTTTTTGTGTGAATCAGTTAAAATGGTGGCGGTTCCAGTAAACAGTTCTAAGCAAACTGTCTAATTGTGGTAAAACTGTTAACATACACAATGAGAGTTCCCGGAAATGATTAAGAACGTGTAATAAACATCTCAAGTACACGTAAATAGATTCTTACTTCATTTACTGTCGAATTCAATAACCGAGGTTTCCAGTGGAAAGCTGTGAAATGACGAAAATACTGGTAATGTTTACAAGTACGGGTACTTCTGGTGGCGTTTTCACGGGACTGTGCTTTCAAATATTAAGAGTTCATGTTTACAGAGCTCAGAATTGGTGTCTAAAGCCTTGGAATGACGAGAATAGTTTTTATGTTTACAATTTAGGAGGATTGGCTTTGGCGTTTTTTTTGTGTGAATCAGTTAAAATGGTGGCGGTTCCAGTAAATACTTCTAAGCAAACTGTCTAATTGTGGTTAAACTCTTAAAATACACAATGATAGTCCCCAGAAATGATTAAGAACGTGTAATGAACACCTCAAGTACACGTAAATAGATTCTTACTACATTTACTGTCGAATTCAATCACGGAGGTTTCCCTTGGAAAGCTGTGAAATGACGAAAATACTGGTTATATTTAAAACTCCGGGTATTTCGGGTGGCGTTTTCACGGGACGGTGCTTTCAAATATTAAGAGTTCATGTTTACAGAGCTCAGAATTGGTGTCTAAAGCCTTGGAATGACGAGAATAGTTTTTATGTTTACAATTTAGGAGGATTGGCTTTGGCGTTTTTTTTGTGTGAATCAGTTAAAATGGTGGCGGTTCCAGTAAATACTTCTAAGCAAACTGTCTAATTGTGGTTAAACTCTTAAAATACACAATGATAGTCCACAGAAATGATTAAGAACGTGTAATGAACACCTCAAGTACACGTAAATAGATTCTTACTACATTTACTGTCGAATTCAATCACGGAGGTTTCCCTTGGAAAGCTGTGAAATGACGAAAATACTGGTTATATTTAAAACTCCGGGTATTTCGGGTGGCGTTTTCACGGGACGGTGCTTTCAAATATTAAGAGTTCATGTTTACAGAGCTCAGAATTGGTGTCTAAAGCCTTGGAATGAGGAGAATATTGTTTATGTTTACAATTTAGGAGGATTGGCTTCGGCGCTTTTTTGTGCCTATCATTTAAAATGGTGACGGTTCCAGGAACTACTTCTAAGCAAACTGTCTAATTGTGGTAAAACTGTTAAAATACACAATGAGAGTTCCCAGAAATGATTAAGAACGTTTAATAAACACCTCAAGGACCTGTAAATAGATTCTTACTACATTTACTGTCGAATTCAATCACGGAGGTTTCGAGTGGAAAGCTGTGAAATGCCGTAATTCTGGTAATGTTTACAAGTCCGGGTACTTTGGGTGGCGCTTTCACGGGACTGTGCTTTCAATTATTAAGAGTTCATGTTTACAGAGCTCAGATTTGGTGTCTAAAGCCTTGGAATGACGAGAATAGTTTTTATGTTTACAATTTAGGAGGATTGGCTTTGTCGTTTCTTTGTGTGAATCAGTTAAAATGGTGGCGGTTCCAGTAAATACTTCTAAGCAAACTGTCTAATTGTGGTAAAACTGTTAAAATACACAATGAGAGTTACCAGAAATGATTAAGAACGTGTAATAAACACCTCAAGTACACGTAAATAGATTCTTACTACATTTACTGTCGAATTCAATCACGGAGGTTTCGAGTGGAAAGCTGTGAAATGACGTAATTCTGGTAATGTTTACAATTCCGGGTACTTTGGGTGGCGCTTTCACGGGACTGTGCTTTCAATTATTAAGAGTTCATGTTTACAGAGCTCAGATTTGGTGTCTAAAGCCTTGGAATGACGAGAATAGTTTTTATGTTTACAATTTAGGAGGATTGGCTTTGGCGTGTTTTTTGTGTGAATCAGTTAAAATGGTGGCGGTTCCAGTAAATACTTCTAAGCAAACTGTCTAATTGTGGTAAAACTGTTAAAATACACAATGAGAGTTACCAGAAATGATTAAGAACGTGTAATAAACACCTCAAGTACACGTAAATAGATTCTTACTACATTTACTGTCAAATTCAAACACGGAGGTTTCCCTTGGAAAGCTGTGAAATGACGAAAATACTGGTTATATTTACAACTCCGGGTACTTCGGGTGGCGTTTTCACGGGACTTTGCTTTCAAATATTAAGAGTTCATGTTTACAGAGCTCAGAATTGGTGTCTAAAGCCTTGGAATGACGAGAATAGTTTTTATGTTTACAATTTAGGAGGATGGGCTTTGGCGTTTTTTTTGTGTGAATCAGTTAAAATGGTGGCGGTTCCAGTAAACAGTTCTAAGCAAACTGTCTAATTGTGGTAAAACTATTAACATACACAATGAGAGTTCCCGGAAATGATTAAGAACGTGTAATAAACATCTCAAGTACACGTAAATAGATTCTTACTTCATTTACTGTCGAATTCAATCACCGAGGTTTCCAGTGGAAAGCTGTGAAATGACGAAAATACTGGTAATGTTTACAAGTACGGGTACTTCTGGTGGCGTTTTCACGGGACTGTGCTTTCAAATATTAAGAGTTCATGTTTACAGAGCTCAGAATTGGTGTCTAAAGCCTTGGAATGACGAGAATAGTTTTTATGTTTACAATTTAGGAGGATTGGCTTTGGCGTTTTTTGTGTGTGAATCAGTTAAAATGGTGGCGGTTCCAGTAAATACTTCTAAGCAAACTGTCTAATTGTGGTTAAACTCTTAAAATACACAATGATAGTCCCCAGAAATGATTAAGAACGTGTAATGAACACCTCAAGTACACGTAAATAGATTCTTACTACATTTACTGTCGAATTCAATCACGGAGGTTTCCCTTGGAAAGCTGTGAAATGACGAAAATACTGGTTATATTTAAAACTCCGGGTATTTCGGGTGGCGTTTTCACGGGACGGTGCTTTCAAATATTAAGAGTTCATGTTTACAGAGCTCAGAATTGGTGTCTAAAGCCTTGGAATGAGGAGAATATTGTTTATGTTTACAATTTAGGAGGATTGGCTTCGGCGCTTTTTTGTGCCTATCATTTAAAATGGTGACGGTTCCAGGAACTACTTCTAAGCAAACTGTCTAATTGTGGTAAAACTGTTAAAATACACAATGAGAGTTCCCAGAAATGATTAAGAACGTTTAATAAACACCTCAAGGACCTGTAAATAGATTCTTACTACATTAACTGTCGAATTCAATCACGGAGGTTTCGAGTGGAAAGCTGTGAAATGCCGTAATTCTGGTAATGTTTACAAGTCGGGGTACTTTGTGTGGCGTTTTCACGGGACTGTGCTTTCAATTATTAAGAGTTCATGTTTACAGAGCTCAGATTTGGTGTCTAAAGCCTTGGAATGACGAGAATAGTTTTTATGTTTACAATTTAGGAGGATTGGCTTTGTCTTTTCTTTGTGTGGAAGCAGTTAAAATGGTGGCAGTTCCAGTAAATACTTCTAAGCAAACTGTCTAATTGTGGTTAAACTCTTAAAATACACAATGATAGTCCCCAGAAATGATTAAGAACGTGTAATGAACACCTCAAGTACACGTAAATAGATTCTTTCTACCTTTACTTTCGAATTCAATCACGGAGGTTTCCAGTGGAAAGCTGTGAAATGACGAAAATACTGGTAATGTTTACAAGTACGGGTACTTCTGGTGGCGTTTTCACGGGACTGTGCTTTCAAATATTAAGAGTTCATGTTTACAGAGCTCAGAATTGGTGTCTAAAGCCTTGGAATGACGAGAATAGTTTTTATGTTTACAATTTAGGAGGATTGGCTTTGGCGTTTTTTTTTGTGTGAATCAGTTAAAATGGTGGCGGTTCCAGTAAACAGTTCTAAGCAAACTGTCTAATTGTGGTAAAACTATTAACATACACAATGAGAGTTCCCGGAAATGATTAAGAACGTGTAATAAACATCTCAAGTACACGTAAATAGATTCTTACTTCATTTACTGTCGAATTCAATCACCGAGGTTTCCAGTGGAAAGCTGTGAAATGACGAAAATACTGGTAATGTTTACAAGTACGGGTACTTCTGGTGGCGTTTTCACGGGACTGTGCTTTCAAATATTAAGAGTTCATGTTTACAGAGCTCAGAATTGGTGTCTAAAGCCTTGGAATGACGAGAATAGTTTTTATGTTTACAATTTAGGAGGATTGGCTTTGGCGTTTTTTTTGTGTGAATCAGTTAAAATGGTGGCGGTTCCAGTAAATACTTCTAAGCAAACTGTCTAATTGTGGTTAAACTCTTAAAATACACAATGATAGTCCCCAGAAATGATTAAGAACGTGTAATGAACACCTCAAGTACACGTAAATAGATTCTTACTACATTTACTGTCGAATTCAATCACGGAGGTTTCCCTTGGAAAGCTGTGAAATGACGAAAATACTGGTTATATTTAAAACTCCGGGTATTTCGGGTGGCGTTTTCACGGGACGGTGCTTTCAAATATTAAGAGTTCATGTTTACAGAGCTCAGAATTGGTGTCTAAAGCCTTGGAATGAGGAGAATATTGTTTATGTTTACAATTTAGGAGGATTGGCTTCGGCGCTTTTTTGTGCCTATCATTTAAAATGGTGACGGTTCCAGGAACTACTTCTAAGCAAACTGTCTAATTGTGGTAAAACTGTTAAAATACACAATGAGAGTTCCCAGAAATGATTAAGAACGTTTAATAAACACCTCAAGGACCTGTAAATAGATTCTTACTACATTTACTGTCGAATTCAATCACGGAGGTTTCGAGTGGAAAGCTGTGAAATGCCGTAATTCTGGTAATGTTTACAAGTCGGGGTACTTTGTGTGGCGTTTTCACGGGACTGTGCTTTCAATTATTAAGAGTTCATGTTTACAGAGCTCAGATTTGGTGTCTAAAGCCTTGGAATGACGAGAATAGTTTTTATGTTTACAATTTAGGAGGATTGGCTTTGTCGTTTCTTTGTGTGAAGCAGTTAAAATGGTGGCATTTCCAGTAAATACTTCTAAGCAAACTGTCTAATTGTGGTTAAACTCTTAAAATACACAATGATAGTCCCCAGAAATGATTAAGAACGTGTAATGAACACCTCAAGTACACGTAAATAGATTCTTTCTACCTTTACTTTCGAATTCAATCACGGAGGTTTCCAGTGGAAAGCTGTGAAATGACGAAAATACTGGTAATGTTTACAAGTACGGGTACTTCTGGTGGCGTTTTCACGGGACTGTGCTTTCAATTATTAAGAGTTCATGTTTACAGAGCTCAGATTTGGTGTCTAAAGCCTTGGAATGACGAGAATAGTTTTTATGTTTACAATTTAGGAGGATTGGCTTTGGCGTGTTTTTTGTGTGAATCAGTTAAAATGGTGGCGGTTCCAGTAAATACTTCTAAGCAAACTGTCTAATTGTGGTAAAACTGTTAAAATACACAATGAGAGTTACCAGAAATGATTAAGAACGTGTAATAAACACCTCAAGTACACGTAAATAGATTCTTACTACATTTACTGTCGAATTCAATCACGGAGGTTTCCCTTGGAAAGCTGTGAAATGACGAAAATACTGGTTATATTTACAACTCCGGGTACTTCGGGTGGCGTTTTCACGGGACTTTGCTTTCAAATATTAAGAGTTCATGTTTACAGAGCTCAGAATTGGTGTCTAAAGCCTTGGAATGACGAGAATAGTTTTTATGTTTACAATTTAGGAGGATGGGCTTTGGCGTTTTTTTTGTGTGAATCAGTTAAAATGGTGGCGGTTCCAGTAAACAGTTCTAAGCAAACTGTCTAATTGTGGTAAAACTATTAACATACACAATGAGAGTTCCCGGAAATGATTAAGAACGTGTAATAAACATCTCAAGTACACGTAAATAGATTCTTACTTCATTTACTGTCGAATTCAATCACCGAGGTTTCCAGTGGAAAGCTGTGAAATGACGAAAATACTGGTAATGTTTACAAGTACGGGTACTTCTGGTGGCGTTTTCACGGGACTGTGCTTTCAAATATTAAGAGTTCATGTTTACAGAGCTCAGAATTGGTGTCTAAAGCCTTGGAATGAGGAGAATATTGTTTATGTTTACAATTTAGGAGGATTGGCTTCGGCGCTTTTTTGTGCCTATCATTTAAAATGGTGACGGTTCCAGGAACTACTTCTAAGCAAACTGTCTAATTGTGGTAAAACTGTTAAAATACACAATGAGAGTTCCCAGAAATGATTAAGAACGTTTAATAAACACCTCAAGGACCTGTAAATAGATTCTTACTACATTTACTGTCGAATTCAATCACGGAGGTTTCGAGTGGAAAGCTGTGAAATGCCGTAATTCTGGTAATGTTTACAAGTCGGGGTACTTTGTGTGGCGTTTTCACGGGACTGTGCTTTCAATTATTAAGAGTTCATGTTTACAGAGCTCAGATTTGGTGTCTAAAGCCTTGGAATGACGAGAATAGTTTTTATGTTTACAATTTAGGAGGATTGGCTTTGTCGTTTCTTTGTGTGAAGCAGTTAAAATGGTGGCAGTTCCAGTAAATACTTCTAAGCACACTGTCTAATTGTGGTTAAACTCTTAAAATACACAATGATAGTCCCCAGAAATGATTAAGAACGTGTAATGAACACCTCAAGTACACGTAAATAGATTCTTTCTACCTTTACTTTCGAATTCAATCACGGAGGTTTCCAGTGGAAAGCTGTGAAATGACGAAAATACTGGTAATGTTTACAAGTACGGGTACTTCTGGTGGCGTTTTCACGGGACTGTGCTTTCAATTATTAAGAGTTCATGTTTACAGAGCTCAGATTTGGTGTCTAAAGCCTTGGAATGACGAGAATAGTTTTTATGTTTACAATTTAGGAGGATTGGCTTTGGCGTGTTTTTTGTGTGAATCAGTTAAAATGGTGGCGGTTCCAGTAAATACTTCTAAGCAAACTGTCTAATTGTGGTAAAACTGTTAAAATACACAATGAGAGTTACCAGAAATGATTAAGAACGTGTAATAAACACCTCAAGTACACGTAAATAGATTCTTACTACATTTACTGTCGAATTCAATCACGGAGGTTTCCCTTGGAAAGCTGTGAAATGACGAAAATACTGGTTATATTTACAACTCCGGGTACTTCGGGTGGCGTTTTCACGGGACTTTGCTTTCAAATATTAAGAGTTCATGTTTACAGAGCTCAGAATTGGTGTCTAAAGCCTTGGAATGACGAGAATAGTTTTTATGTTTACAATTTAGGAGGATGGGCTTTGGCGTTTTTTTTGTGTGAATCAGTTAAAATGGTGGCGGTTCCAGTAAACAGTTCTAAGCAAACTGTCTAATTGTGGTAAAACTATTAACATACACAATGAGAGTTCCCGGAAATGATTAAGAACGTGTAATAAACATCTCAAGTACACGTAAATAGATTCTTACTACATTTACTGTCGAATTCAATCACGGAGGTTTCGAGTGGAAAGCTGTGAAATGCCGTAATTCTGGTAATGTTTACAAGTACGGGTACTTCTGGTGGCGTTTTCACGGGACTGTGCTTTCAAATATTAAGAGTTCATGTTTACAGAGCTCAGAATTGGTGTCTAAAGCCTTGGAATGAGGAGAATATTGTTTATGTTTACAATTTAGGAGGATTGGCTTCGGCGCTTTTTTGTGCCTATCATTTAAAAAGGTGACGGTTCCAGGAACTACTTCTAAGCAAACTGTCTAATTGTGGTAAAACTGTTAAAATACACAATGAGAGTTCCCAGAAATGATTAAGAACGTTTAATAAACACCTCAAGGACCTGTAAATAGATTCTTACTACATTTACTGTCGAATTCAATCACGGAGGTTTCGAGTGGAAAGCTGTGAAATGCCGTAATTCTGGTAATGTTTACAAGTCGGGGTACTTTGTGTGGCGTTTTCACGGGACTGTGCTTTCAATTATTAAGAGTTCATGTTTACAGAGCTCAGATTTGGTGTCTAAAGCCTTGGAATGACGAGAATAGTTTTTATGTTTACAATTTAGGAGGATTGGCTTTGTCGTTTCTTTGTGTGAAGCAGTTAAAATGGTGGCAGTTCCAGTAAATACTTCTAAGCAAACTGTCTAATTGTGGTTAAACTCTTAAAATACACAATGATAGTCCCCAGAAATGATTAAGAACGTGTAATGAACACCTCAAGTACACGTAAATAGATTCTTACTACCTTTACTGTCGAATTCAATCACGGAGGTTTCCAGTGGAAAGCTGTGAAATGACGTAATTCTGGTAATGTTTACAAGTCCGGGTACTTTGGGTGGCGCTTTCACGGGACTGTGCTTTCAATTATTAAGAGTTCATGTTTACAGAGCTCAGATTTGGTGTCTAAAGCCTTGGAATGACGAGAATAGTTTTTATGTTTACAATTTAGGAGGATTGGCTTTGTCGTTTCTTTGTGTGAATCAGTTAAAATGGTGGCGGTTCCAGTAAATACTTCTAAGCAAACTGTCTAATTGTGGTAAAACTGTTAAAATACACAATGAGAGTTACCAGAAATGATTAAGAACGTGTAATAAACACCTCAAGTACACGTAAATAGATTCTTACTACATTTACTGTCGAATTCAATCACGGAGGTTTCGAGTGGAAAGCTGTGAAATGACGTAATTCTGGTAATGTTTACAATTCCGGGTACTTTGGGTGGCGCTTTCACGGGACTGTGCTTTCAATTATTAAGAGTTCATGTTTACAGAGCTCAGATTTGGTGTCTAAAGCCTTGGAATGACGAGAATAGTTTTATGTTTACAATTTAGGAGGATTGGCTTTGGCGTGTTTTTTGTGTGAATCAGTTAAAATGGTGGCGGTTCCAGTAAATACTTCTAAGCAAACTGTCTAATTGTGGTAAAACTGTTAAAATACACAATGAGAGTTACCAGAAATGATTAAGAACGTGTAATAAACACCTCAAGTACACGTAAATAGATTCTTACTACATTTACTGTCGAATTCAATCACGGAGGTTTCGAGTGGAAAGCTGTGAAATGCCGTAATTCTGGTAATGTTTACAAGTCGGGGTACTTTGTGTGGCGTTTTCACGGGACTGTGCTTTCAATTATTAAGAGTTCATGTTTACAGAGCTCAGATTTGGTGTCTAAAGCCTTGGAATGACGAGAATAGTTTTTATGTTTACAATTTAGGAGGATTGGCTTTGGCGTGTTTTTTGTGTGAATCAGTTAAAATGGTGGCGGTTCCAGTAAATACTTCTAAGCAAACTGTCTAATTGTGGTTAAACTCTTAAAATACACAATGATAGTCCCCAGAAATGATTAAGAACGTGTAATGAACACCTCAAGTACACGTAAATAGATTCTTTCTACCTTTACTTTCGAATTCAATCACGGAGGTTTCCAGTGGAAAGCTGTGAAATGACGAAAATACTGGTAATGTTTACAAGTACGGGTACTTCTGGTGGCGTTTTCACGGGACTGTGCTTTCAATTATTAAGAGTTCATGTTTACAGAGCTCAGATTTGGTGTCTAAAGCCTTGGAATGACGAGAATAGTTTTTATGTTTACAATTTAGGAGGATTGGCTTTGGCGTGTTTTTTGTGTGAATCAGTTAAAATGGTGGCGGTTCCAGTAAATACTTCTAAGCAAACTGTCTAATTGTGGTAAAACTGTTAAAATACACAATGAGAGTTACCAGAAATGATTAAGAACGTGTAATAAACACCTCAAGTACACGTAAATAGATTCTTACTACATTTACTGTCGAATTCAATCACGGAGGTTTCCCTTGGAAAGCTGTGAAATGACGAAAATACTGGTTATATTTACAACTCCGGGTACTTCGGGTGGCGTTTTCACGGGACTTTGCTTTCAAATATTAAGAGTTCATGTTTACAGAGCTCAGAATTGGTGTCTAAAGCCTTGGAATGACGAGAATAGTTTTTATGTTTACAATTTAGGAGGATGGGCTTTGGCGTTTTTTTTGTGTGAATCAGTTAAAATGGTGGCGGTTCCAGTAAACAGTTCTAAGCAAACTGTCTAATTGTGGTAAAACTATTAACATACACAATGAGAGTTCCCGGAAATGATTAAGAACGTGTAATAAACATCTCAAGTACACGTAAATAGATTCTTACTTCATTTACTGTCGAATTCAATCACCGAGGTTTCCAGTGGAAAGCTGTGAAATGACGAAAATACTGGTAATGTTTACAAGTACGGGTACTTCTGGTGGCGTTTTCACGGGACTGTGCTTTCAAATATTAAGAGTTCATGTTTACAGAGCTCAGAATTGGTGTCTAAAGCCTTGGAATGACGAGAATAGTTTTTATGTTTACAATTTAGGAGGATTGGCTTCGGCGCTTTTTTGTGCCTATCATTTAAAAAGGTGACGGTTCCAGGAACTACTTCTAAGCAAACTGTCTAATTGTGGTAAAACTGTTAAAATACACAATGAGAGTTCCCAGAAATGATTAAGAACGTTTAATAAACACCTCAAGGACCTGTAAATAGATTCTTACTACATTTACTGTCGAATTCAATCACGGAGGTTTCGAGTGGAAAGCTGTGAAATGCCGTAATTCTGGTAATGTTTACAAGTCGGGGTACTTTGTGTGGCGTTTTCACGGGACTGTGCTTTCAATTATTAAGAGTTCATGTTTACAGAGCTCAGATTTGGTGTCTAAAGCCTTGGAATGACGAGAATAGTTTTTATGTTTACAATTTAGGAGGATTGGCTTTGTCGTTTCTTTGTGTGTAGCAGTTAAAATGGTGGCAGTTCCAGTAAATACTTCTAAGCAAACTGTCTAATTGTGGTTAAACTCTTAAAATACACAATGATAGTCCCCAGAAATGATTAAGAACGTGTAATGAACACCTCAAGTACACGTAAATAGATTCTTACTACCTTTACTGTCGAATTCAATCACGGAGGTTTCCAGTGGAAAGCTGTGAAATGACGTAATTCTGGTAATGTTTACAAGTCCGGGTACTTTGGGTGGCGCTTTCACGGGACTGTGCTTTCAATTATTAAGACTTCATGTTTACAGAGCTCAGATTTGGTGTCTAAAGCCTTGGAATGACGAGAATAGTTTTTATGTTTACAATTTAGGAGGATTGGCTTTGTCGTTTCTTTGTGTGAATCAGTTAAAATGGTGGCGGTTCCAGTAAATACTTCTAAGCAAACTGTCTAATTGTGGTAAAACTGTTAAAATACACAATGAGAGTTACCAGAAATGATTAAGAACGTGTAATAAACACCTCAAGTACACGTAAATAGATTCTTACTACATTTACTGTCGAATTCAATCACGGAGGTTTCGAGTGGAAAGCTGTGAAATGACGTAATTCTGGTAATGTTTACAATTCCGGGTACTTTGGGTGGCGCTTTCACGGGACTGTGCTTTCAATTATTAAGAGTTCATGTTTACAGAGCTCAGATTTGGTGTCTAAAGCCTTGGAATGACGAGAATAGTTTTTATGTTTACAATTTAGGAGGATTGGCTTTGGCGTGTTTTTTGTGTGAATCAGTTAAAATGGTGGAGGTTCCAGTAAATACTTCTAAGCAAACTGTCTAATTGTGGTAAAACTGTTAAAATACACAATGAGAGTTACCAGAAATGATTAAGAACGTGTAATAAACACCTCAAGTACACGTAAATAGATTCTTACTACATTTACTGTCGAATTCAATCACGGAGGTTTCCCTTGGAAAGCTGTGAAATGACGAAAATACTGGTTATATTTACAACTCCGGGTACTTCGGGTGGCGTTTTCACGGGACTTTGCTTTCAAATATTAAGAGTTCATGTTTACAGAGCTCAGAATTGGTGTCTAAAGCCTTGGAATGACGAGAATAGTTTTTATGTTTACAATTTAGGAGGATGGGCTTTGGCGTTTTTTTTGTGTGAATCAGTTAAAATGGTGGCGGTTCCAGTAAACAGTTCTAAGCAAACTGTCTAATTGTGGTAAAACTATTAACATACACAATGAGAGTTCCCGGAAATGATTAAGAACGTGTAATAAACATCTCAAGTACACGTAAATAGATTCTTACTTCATTTACTGTCGAATTCAATCACGGAGGTTTCCAGTGGAAAGCTGTGAAATGACGAAAATACTGGTAATGTTTACAAGTACGGGTACTTCTGGTGGCGTTTTCACGGGACTGTGCTTTCAAATATTAAGAGTTCATGTTTACAGAGCTCAGAATTGGTGTCTAAAGCCTTGGAATGACGAGAATAGTTTTTATGTTTACAATTTAGGAGGATTGGCTTTGGCGTTTTTTTTGTGTGAATCAGTTAAAATGGTGGCGGTTCCAGTAAATACTTCTAAGCAAACTGTCTAATTGTGGTTAAACTCTTAAAATACACAATGATAGTCCACAGAAATGATTAAGAACGTGTAATGAACACCTCAAGTACACGTAAATAGATTCTTACTACATTTACTGTCGAATTCAATCACGGAGGTTTCCCTTGGAAAGCTGTGAAATGACGAAAATACTGGTTATATTTAAAACTCCGGGTATTTCGGGTGGCGTTTTCACGGGACGGTGCTTTCAAATATTAAGAGTTCATGTTTACAGAGCTCAGAATTGGTGTCTAAAGCCTTGGAATGAGGAGAATATTGTTTATGTTTACAATTTAGGAGGATTGGCTTCGGCGCTTTTTTGTGCCTATCATTTAAAATGGTGACGGTTCCAGGAACTACTTCTAAGCAAACTGTCTAATTGTGGTAAAACTGTTAAAATACACAATGAGAGTTCCCAGAAATGATTAAGAACGTTTAATAAACACCTCAAGGACCTGTAAATAGATTCTTACTACATTTACTGTCGAATTCAATCACGGAGGTTTCGAGTGGAAAGCTGTGAAATGACGTAATTCTGGTAATGTTTACAAGTCCGGGTACTTTGGGTGGCGCTTTCACGGGACTGTGCTTTCAATTATTAAGAGTTCATGTTTACAGAGCTCAGATTTGGTGTCTAAAGCCTTGGAATGACGAGAATAGTTTTTATGTTTACAATTTAGGAGGATTGGCTTTGTCGTTTCTTTGTGTGAAGCAGTTAAAATGGTGGCAGTTCCAGTAAATACTTCTAAGCAAACTGTCTAATTGTGGTTAAACTCTTAAAATACACAATGATAGTCCCCAGAAATGATTAAGAACGTGTAATGAACACCTCAAGTACACGTAAATAGATTCTTACTACCTTTACTGTCGAATTCAATCACGGAGGTTTCCAGTGGAAAGCTGTGAAATGACGTAATTCTGGTAATGTTTACAAGTCCGGGTACTTTGGGTGGCGCTTTCACGGGACTGTGCTTTCAATTATTAAGAGTTCATGTTTACAGAGCTCAGATTTGGTGTCTAAAGCCTTGGAATGACGAGAATAGTTTTTATGTTTACAATTTAGGAGGATTGGCTTTGTCGTTTCTTTGTGTGAATCAGTTAAAATGGTGGCGGTTCCAGTAAATACTTCTAAGCAAACTGTCTAATTGTGGTAAAACTGTTAAAATACACAATGAGAGTTACCAGAAATGATTAAGAACGTGTAATAAACACCTCAAGTACACGTAAATAGATTCTTACTACATTTACTGTCGAATTCAATCACGGAGGTTTCGAGTGGAAAGCTGTGAAATGACGTAATTCTGGTAATGTTTACAATTCCGGGTACTTTGGGTGGCGCTTTCACGGGACTGTGCTTTCAATTATTAAGAGTTCATGTTTACAGAGCTCAGATTTGGTGTCTAAAGCCTTGGAATGACGAGAATAGTTTTTATGTTTACAATTTAGGAGGATTGGCTTTGGCGTGTTTTTTGTGTGAATCAGTTAAAATGGTGGAGGTTCCAGTAAATACTTCTAAGCAAACTGTCTAATTGTGGTAAAACTGTTAAAATACACAATGAGAGTTACCAGAAATGATTAAGAACGTGTAATAAACACCTCAAGTACACGTAAATAGATTCTTACTACATTTACTGTCGAATTCAATCACGGAGGTTTCCCTTGGAAAGCTGTGAAATGACGAAAATACTGGTTATATTTACAACTCCGGGTACTTCGGGTGGCGTTTTCACGGGACTTTGCTTTCAAATATTAAGAGTTCATGTTTACAGAGCTCAGAATTGGTGTCTAAAGCCTTGGAATGACGAGAATAGTTTTTATGTTTACAATTTAGGAGGATGGGCTTTGGCGTTTTTTTTGTGTGAATCAGTTAAAATGGTGGCGGTTCCAGTAAACAGTTCTAAGCAAACTGTCTAATTGTGGTAAAACTATTAACATACACAATGAGAGTTCCCGGAAATGATTAAGAACGTGTAATAAACATCTCAAGTACACGTAAATAGATTCTTACTTCATTTACTGTCGAATTCAATCACGGAGGTTTCCAGTGGAAAGCTGTGAAATGACGAAAATACTGGTAATGTTTACAAGTACGGGTACTTCTGGTGGCGTTTTCACGGGACTGTGCTTTCAAATATTAAGAGTTCATGTTTACAGAGCTCAGAATTGGTGTCTAAAGCCTTGGAATGACGAGAATAGTTTTTATGTTTACAATTTAGGAGGATTGGCTTTGGCGTTTTTTTTGTGTGAATCAGTTAAAATGGTGGCGGTTCCAGTAAATACTTCTAAGCAAACTGTCTAATTGTGGTTAAACTCTTAAAATACACAATGATAGTCCACAGAAATGATTAAGAACGTGTAATGAACACCTCAAGTACACGTAAATAGATTCTTACTACATTTACTGTCGAATTCAATCACGGAGGTTTCCCTTGGAAAGCTGTGAAATGACGAAAATACTGGTTATATTTAAAACTCCGGGTATTTCGGGTGGCGTTTTCACGGGACGGTGCTTTCAAATATTAAGAGTTCATGTTTACAGAGCTCAGAATTGGTGTCTAAAGCCTTGGAATGAGGAGAATATTGTTTATGTTTACAATTTAGGAGGATTGGCTTCGGCGCTTTTTTGTGCCTATCATTTAAAATGGTGACGGTTCCAGGAACTACTTCTAAGCAAACTGTCTAATTGTGGTAAAACTGTTAAAATACACAATGAGAGTTCCCAGAAATGATTAAGAACGTTTAATAAACACCTCAAGGACCTGTAAATAGATTCTTACTACATTTACTGTCGAATTCAATCACGGAGGTTTCGAGTGGAAAGCTGTGAAATGACGTAATTCTGGTAATGTTTACAAGTCCGGGTACTTTGGGTGGCGCTTTCACGGGACTGTGCTTTCAATTATTAAGAGTTCATGTTTACAGAGCTCAGATTTGGTGTCTAAAGCCTTGGAATGACGAGAATAGTTTTTATGTTTACAATTTAGGAGGATTGGCTTTGTCGTTTCTTTGTGTGAAGCAGTTAAAATGGTGGCAGTTCCAGTAAATACTTCTAAGCAAACTGTCTAATTGTGGTTAAACTCTTAAAATACACAATGATAGTCCCCAGAAATGATTAAGAACGTGTAATGAACACCTCAAGTACACGTAAATAGATTCTTACTACCTTTACTGTCGAATTCAATCACGGAGGTTTCCAGTGGAAAGCTGTGAAATGACGTAATTCTGGTAATGTTTACAAGTCCGGGTACTTTGGGTGGCGCTTTCACGGGACTGTGCTTTCAATTATTAAGAGTTCATGTTTACAGAGCTCAGATTTGGTGTCTAAAGCCTTGGAATGACGAGAATAGTTTTTATGTTTACAATTTAGGAGGATTGGCTTTGTCGTTTCTTTGTGTGAATCAGTTAAAATGGTGGCGGTTCCAGTAAATACTTCTAAGCAAACTGTCTAATTGTGGTAAAACTGTTAAAATACACAATGAGAGTTACCAGAAATGATTAAGAACGTGTAATAAACACCTCAAGTACACGTAAATAGATTCTTACTACATTTACTGTCGAATTCAATCACGGAGGTTTCGAGTGGAAAGCTGTGAAATGACGTAATTCTGGTAATGTTTACAATTCCGGGTACTTTGGGTGGCGCTTTCACGGGACTGTGCTTTCAATTATTAAGAGTTCATGTTTACAGAGCTCAGATTTGGTGTCTAAAGCCTTGGAATGACGAGAATAGTTTTTATGTTTACAATTTAGGAGGATTGGCTTTGGCGTGTTTTTTGTGTGAATCAGTTAAAATGGTGGCGGTTCCAGTAAATACTTCTAAGCAAACTGTCTAATTGTGGTAAAACTGTTAAAATACACAATGAGAGTTACCAGAAATGATTAAGAACGTGTAATAAACACCTCAAGTACACGTAAATAGATTCTTACTACATTTACTGTCGAATTCAATCACGGAGGTTTCCCTTGGAAAGCTGTGAAATGACGAAAATACTGGTTATATTTACAACTCCGGGTACTTCGGGTGGCGTTTTCACGGGACTTTGCTTTCAAATATTAAGAGTTCATGTTTACAGAGCTCAGAATTGGTGTCTAAAGCCTTGGAATGACGAGAATAGTTTTTATGTTTACAATTTAGGAGGATGGGCTTTGGCGTTTTTTTTGTGTGAATCAGTTAAAATGGTGGCGGTTCCAGTAAACAGTTCTAAGCAAACTGTCTAATTGTGGTAAAACTATTAACATACACAATGAGAGTTCCCGGAAATGATTAAGAACGTGTAATAAACATCTCAAGTACACGTAAATAGATTCTTACTTCATTTACTGTCGAATTCAATCACCGAGGTTTCCAGTGGAAAGCTGTGAAATGACGAAAATACTGGTAATGTTTACAAGTACGGGTACTTCTGGTGGCGTTTTCACGGGACTGTGCTTTCAAATATTAAGAGTTCATGTTTACAGAGCTCAGAATTGGTGTCTAAAGCCTTGGAATGACGAGAATAGTTTTTATGTTTACAATTTAGGAGGATTGGCTTTGGCGTTTTTTTTTGTGTGAATCAGTTAAAATGGTGGCGGTTCCAGTAAATACTTCTAAGCAAACTGTCTAATTGTGGTTAAACTCTTAAAATACACAATGATAGTCCACAGAAATGATTAAGAACGTGTAATGAACACCTCAAGTACACGTAAATAGATTCTTACTACATTTACTGTCGAATTCAATCACGGAGGTTTCCCTTGGAAAGCTGTGAAATGACGAAAATACTGGTTATATTTAAAACTCCGGGTATTTCGGGTGGCGTTTTCACGGGACGGTGCTTTCAAATATTAAGAGTTCATGTTTACAGAGCTCAGAATTGGTGTCTAAAGCCTTGGAATGAGGAGAATATTGTTTATGTTTACAATTTAGGAGGATTGGCTTCGGCGCTTTTTTGTGCCTATCATTTAAAATGGTGACTGTTCCAGGAACTACTTCTAAGCAAACTGTCTAATTGTGGTAAAACTGTTAAAATACACAATGAGAGTTCCCAGAAATGATTAAGAACGTTTAATAAACACCTCAAGGACCTGTAAATAGATTCTTACTACATTTACTGTCGAATTCAATCACGGAGGTTTCGAGTGGAAAGCTGTGAAATGCCGTAATTCTGGTAATGTTTACAAGTCCGGGTACTTTGGGTGGCGCTTTCACGGGACTGTGCTTTCAATTATTAAGAGTTCATGTTTACAGAGCTCAGATTTGGTGTCTAAAGCCTTGGAATGACGAGAATAGTTTTTATGTTTACAATTTAGGAGGATTGGCTTTGTCGTTTCTTTGTGTGAATCAGTTAAAATGGTGGCGGTTCCAGTAAATACTTCTAAGCAAACTGTCTAATTGTGGTAAAACTGTTAAAATACACAATGAGAGTTACCATAAATGATTAAGAACGTGTAATAAACACCTCAAGTACACGTAAATAGATTCTTACTACATTTACTGTCGAATTCAATCACGGAGGTTTCGAGTGGAAAGCTGTGAAATGACGTAATTCTGGTAATGTTTACAATTCCAGGTACTTTGGGTGGCACTTTCACGGGACTGTGCTTTCAATTATTAAGAGTTCATGTTTACAGAGCTCAGATTTGGTGTCTAAAGCCTTGGAATGACGAGAATAGTTTTTATGTTTACAATTTAGGAGGATTGGCTTTGGCGTGTTTTTTGTGTGAATCAGTTAAAATGGTGGCGGTTCCAGTAAATACTTCTAAGCAAACTGTCTAATTGTGGTAAAACTGTTAAAATACACAATGAGAGTTACCAGAAATGATTAAGAACGTGTAATAAACACCTCAAGTACACGTAAATAGATTCTTACTACATTTACTGTCAAATTCAAACACGGAGGTTTCCCTTGGAAAGCTGTGAAATGACGAAAATACTGGTTATATTTACAACTCCGGGTACTTCGGGTGGCGTTTTCACGGGACTTTGCTTTCAAATATTAAGAGTTCATGTTTACAGAGCTCAGAATTGGTGTCTAAAGCCTTGGAATGACGAGAATAGTTTTTATGTTTACAATTTAGGAGGATGGGCTTTGGCGTTTTTTTTGTGTGAATCAGTTAAAATGGTGGCGGTTCCAGTAAACAGTTCTAAGCAAACTGTCTAATTGTGGTAAAACTATTAACATACACAATGAGAGTTCCCGGAAATGATTAAGAACGTGTAATAAACATCTCAAGTACACGTAAATAGATTCTTACTTCATTTACTGTCGAATTCAATCACCGAGGTTTCCAGTGGAAAGCTGTGAAATGACGAAAATACTGGTAATGTTTACAAGTACGGGTACTTCTGGTGGCGTTTTCACGGGACTGTGCTTTCAAATATTAAGAGTTCATGTTTACAGAGCTCAGAATTGGTGTCTAAAGCCTTGGAATGACGAGAATAGTTTTTATGTTTACAATTTAGGAGGATTGGCTTTGGCGTTTTTTTTTGTGTGAATCAGTTAAAATGGTGGCGGTTCCAGTAAATACTTCTAAGCAAACTGTCTAATTGTGGTTAAACTCTTAAAATACACAATGATAGTCCACAGAAATGATTAAGAACGTGTAATGAACACCTCAAGTACACGTAAATAGATTCTTACTACATTTACTGTCGAATTCAATCACGGAGGTTTCCCTTGGAAAGCTGTGAAATGACGAAAATACTGGTTATATTTAAAACTCCGGGTATTTCGGGTGGCGTTTTCACGGGACGGTGCTTTCAAATATTAAGAGTTCATGTTTACAGAGCTCAGAATTGGTGTCTAAAGCCTTGGAATGAGGAGAATATTGTTTATGTTTACAATTTAGGAGGATTGGCTTCGGCGCTTTTTTGTGCCTATCATTTAAAATGGTGACGGTTCCAGGAACTACTTCTAAGCAAACTGTCTAATTGTGGTAAAACTGTTAAAATACACAATGAGAGTTCCCAGAAATGATTAAGAACGTTTAATAAACACCTCAAGGACCTGTAAATAGATTCTTACTACATTTACTGTCGAATTCAATCACGGAGGTTTCGAGTGGAAAGCTGTGAAATGCCGTAATTCTGGTAATGTTTACAAGTCCGGGTACTTTGGGTGGCGCTTTCACGGGACTGTGCTTTCAATTATTAAGAGTTCATGTTTACAGAGCTCAGATTTGGTGTCTAAAGCCTTGGAATGACGAGAATAGTTTTTATGTTTACAATTTAGGAGGATTGGCTTTGTCGTTTCTTTGTGTGAATCAGTTAAAATGGTGGCGGTTCCAGTAAATACTTCTAAGCAAACTGTCTAATTGTGGTAAAACTGTTAAAATACACAATGAGAGTTACCATAAATGATTAAGAACGTGTAATAAACACCTCAAGTACACGTAAATAGATTCTTACTACATTTACTGTCGAATTCAATCACGGAGGTTTCGAGTGGAAAGCTGTGAAATGACGTAATTCTGGTAATGTTTACAATTCCAGGTACTTTGGGTGGCACTTTCACGGGACTGTGCTTTCAATTATTAAGAGTTCATGTTTACAGAGCTCAGATTTGGTGTCTAAAGCCTTGGAATGACGAGAATAGTTTTTATGTTTACAATTTAGGAGGATTGGCTTTGGCGTGTTTTTTGTGTGAATCAGTTAAAATGGTGGCGGTTCCAGTAAATACTTCTAAGCAAACTGTCTAATTGTGGTAAAACTGTTAAAATACACAATGAGAGTTACCAGAAATGATTAAGAACGTGTAATAAACACCTCAAGTACACGTAAATAGATTCTTACTACATTTACTGTCAAATTCAAACACGGAGGTTTCCCTTGGAAAGCTGTGAAATGACGAAAATACTGGTTATATTTACAACTCCGGGTACTTCGGGTGGCGTTTTCACGGGACTTTGCTTTCAAATATTAAGAGTTCATGTTTACAGAGCTCAGAATTGGTGTCTAAAGCCTTGGAATGACGAGAATAGTTTTTATGTTTACAATTTAGGAGGATGGGCTTTGGCGTTTTTTTTGTGTGAATCAGTTAAAATGGTGGCGGTTCCAGTAAACAGTTCTAAGCAAACTGTCTAATTGTGGTAAAACTATTAACATACACAATGAGAGTTCCCGGAAATGATTAAGAACGTGTAATAAACATCTCAAGTACACGTAAATAGATTCTTACTTCATTTACTGTCGAATTCAATCACCGAGGTTTCCAGTGGAAAGCTGTGAAATGACGAAAATACTGGTAATGTTTACAAGTACGGGTACTTCTGGTGGCGTTTTCACGGGACTGTGCTTTCAAATATTAAGAGTTCATGTTTACAGAGCTCAGAATTGGTGTCTAAAGCCTTGGAATGACGAGAATAGTTTTTATGTTTAAAATTTAGGAGGATTGGCTTTGGCGTTTTTTTTGTGTGAATCAGTTAAAATGGTGGCGGTTCCAGTAAATACTTCTAAGCAAACTGTCTAATTGTGGTTAAACTCTTAAAATACACAATGATAGTCCCCAGAAATGATTAAGAACGTGTAATGAACACCTCAAGTACACGTAAATAGATTCTTACTACATTTACTGTCGAATTCAATCACGGAGGTTTCCCTTGGAAAGCTGTGAAATGACGAAAATACTGGTTATATTTAAAACTCCGGGTATTTCGGGTGGCGTTTTCACGGGACGGTGCTTTCAAATATTAAGAGTTCATGTTTACAGAGCTCAGAATTGGTGTCTAAAGCCTTGGAATGAGGAGAATATTGTTTATGTTTACAATTTAGGAGGATTGGCTTCGGCGCTTTTTTGTGCCTATCATTTAAAATGGTGACGGTTCCAGGAACTACTTCTAAGCAAACTGTCTAATTGTGGTAAAACTGTTAAAATACACAATGAGAGTTCCCAGAAATGATTAAGAACGTTTAATAAACACCTCAAGGACCTGTAAATAGATTCTTACTACATTTACTGTCGAATTCAATCACGGAGGTTTCGAGTGGAAAGCTGTGAAATGCCGTAATTCTGGTAATGTTTACAAGTCGGGGTACTTTGTGTGGCGTTTTCACGGGACTGTGCTTTCAATTATTAAGAGTTCATGTTTACAGAGCTCAGATTTGGTGTCTAAAGCCTTGGAATGACGAGAATAGTTTTTATGTTTACAATTTAGGAGGATTGGCTTTGTCTTTTCTTTGTGTGGAAGCAGTTAAAATGGTGGCAGTTCCAGTAAATACTTCTAAGCAAACTGTCTAATTGTGGTTAAACTCTTAAAATACACAATGATAGTCCCCAGAAATGATTAAGAACGTGTAATGAACACCTCAAGTACACGTAAATAGATTCTTTCTACCTTTACTTTCGAATTCAATCACGGAGGTTTCCAGTGGAAAGCTGTGAAATGACGAAAATACTGGTAATGTTTACAAGTACGGGTACTTCTGGTGGCGTTTTCACGGGACTGTGCTTTCAAATATTAAGAGTTCATGTTTACAGAGCTCAGAATTGGTGTCTAAAGCCTTGGAATGACGAGAATAGTTTTTATGTTTACAATTTAGGAGGATTGGCTTTGTCGTTTCTTTGAGTGAATCAGTTAAAATGGTGGCGGTTCCAGTAAATACTTCTTAGCAAACTGTCTAATTGTGGTAAAACTGTTAAAATACACAATGAGAGTTACCAGAAATGATTAAGAACGTGTAATAAACACCTCAAGTACACGTAAATAGATTCTTACTACATTTACTGTCTAATTCAATCACGGAGGTTTCCCTTGGAAAGCTGTGAAATGCGAAAATAATGGTTATATTTACAACTCCGGGTACTTCGGGTGGCGTTTTCACGGGACTTTGCTTTCAAATATTAAGAGTTCATGTTTACAGAGCTCAGAATTGGTGTCTAAAGCCTTGGAATGACGAGAATAGTTTTTATGTTTACAATTTAGGAGGATTGGCTTTGGCGTTTCTTTTTGTGAATCAGTTAAAATGGTGGCGGTTCCAGTAAATACTTCTAAGCAAACTGTCTAATTGTGGTAAAACTGTTAAAATACACAATGAGAGTTACCAGAAATGATTAAGAACGTGTAATAAACACCTCAAGTACACGTAAATAGATTCTTACTACATTTACTGTCGAATTCAATCACGGAGGTTTCCCTTGGAAAGCTGTGAAATGACGAAAATACTGGTTATATTTACAACTCCGGGTACTTCTGGAGGCGTTTTCACGGGACGGTGCTTTCAAATATTAAGAGTTCATGTTTACAGAGCTCAGAATTGGTGTCTAAAGCCTTGGAATGAGGAGAATATTGTTTATGTTTACAATTTAGGAGGATTGGCTTCGGCGCTTTTTTGTGCGTATCATTTAAAATGGTGACGGTTCCAGGAACTACTTCTAAGCAAACTGTCTAATTGTGGTAAAACTGTTAAAATACACAATGAGAGTTCCCAGAAATGATTAAGAACGTTTAATAAACACCTCAAGGACCTGTAAATAGATTCTTACTACATTTACTGTCGAATTCAATCACGGAGGTTTCGAGTGGAAAGCTGTGAAATGCCGTAATTCTGGTAATGTTTACAAGTCCGGGTACTTTGGGTGGCGTTTTCACGGGACTGTGCTTTCAATTATTAAGAGTTCATGTTTACAGAGCTCAGATTTGGTGTCTAAAGCCTTGGAATGACGAGAATAGTTTTTATGTTTACAATTTAGGAGGATTGGCTTTGGCGTTTTTTTTGTGTGAATCAGTTAAAATGGTGGCGGTTCCAGTAAACAGTTCTAAGCAAACTGTCTAATTGTGGTAAAACTATTAACATACACAATGAGAGTTCCCGGAAATGATTAAGAACGTGTAATAAACATCTCAAGTACACGTAAATAGATTCTTACTTCATTTACTGTCGAATTCAATCACCGAGGTTTCCAGTGGAAAGCTGTGAAATGACGAAAATACTGGTAATGTTTACAAGTACGGGTACTTCTGGTGGCGTTTTCACGGGACTGTGCTTTCAATTATTAAGAGTTCATGTTTACAGAGCTCAGAATTGGTGTCTAAAGCCTTGGAATGACGAGAATATTGTTTATGTTTACAATTTAGGAGGATTGGCTTTGGCATGTTTTTTTGTGTGAATCAGTTAAAATGGTGGCGGTTCCAGTAAATACTTCTAAGCAAACTGTCTAATTGTGGTAAAACTGTTAAAATACACAATGAGAGTTATCAGAAATGATTAAGAATGTGTAATAAACACCTCAAGTACACATAAATAGATTCTTACTACATTTACTGTCGAATATAATCACGGAGGTTTCGAGTGGAAAGCTGTGAAATAACGTAATTCTGGTAATGTTTACCAGTCCGGGTACTTTCGGTGGCGTTTTCACGGGACTGTGCTTTCAATTATTAAGAGTTCATGTTTACAGAGCTCAGATTTGGTGTCTAAAGCCTTGGAATGACGAGAATAGTTTTTATGTTTACAATTTAGGAGGATGGGCTTTGGCGTTTTTTTTGTGTGAATCAGTTAAAATGGTGGCGGTTCCAGTAAACAGTTCTAAGCAAACTGTCTAATTGTGGTAAAACTATTAACATACACAATGAGAGTTCCCGGAAATGATTAAGAACGTGTAATAAACATCTCAAGTACACGTAAATAGATTCTTACTTCATTTACTGTCGAATTCAATCACCGAGGTTTCCAGTGGAAAGCTGTGAAATGACGAAAATACTGGTAATGTTTACAAGTACGGGTACTTCTGGTGGCGTTTTCACGGGACTGTGCTTTCAAATATTAAGAGTTCATGTTTACAGAGCTCAGAATTGGTGTCTAAAGCCTTGGAATGACGAGAATAGTTTTTATGTTTACAATTTAGGAGGATTGGCTTTGGCGTTTTTTTTTGTGTGAATCAGTTAAAATGGTGGCGGTTCCAGTAAATACTTCTAAGCAAACTGTCTAATTGTGGTTAAACTCTTAAAATACACAATGATAGTCCCCAGAAATGATTAAGAACGTGTAATGAACACCTCAAGTACACGTAAATAGATTCTTACTACATTTACTGTCGAATTCAATCACGGAGGTTTCCCTTGGAAAGCTGTGAAATGACGAAAATACTGGTTATATTTAAAACTCCGGGTATTTCGGGTGGCGTTTTCAGGGGACGGTGCTTTCAAATATTAAGAGTTCATGTTTACAGAGCTCAGAATTGGTGTCTAAAGCCTTGGAATGAGGAGAATATTGTTTATGTTTACAATTTAGGAGGATTGGCTTCGGCGCTTTTTTGTGCCTATCATTTAAAATGGTGACGGTTCCAGGAACTACTTCTAAGCAAACTGTCTAATTGTGGTAAAACTGTTAAAATACACAATGAGAGTTCCCAGAAATGATTAAGAACGTTTAATAAACACCTCAAGGACCTGTAAATAGATTCTTACTACATTTACTGTCGAATTCAATCACGGAGGTTTCGAGTGGAAAGCTGTGAAATGCCGTAATTCTGGTAATGTTTACAAGTCGGGGTACTTTGTGTGGCGTTTTCACGGGACTGTGCTTTCAATTATTAAGAGTTCATGTTTACAGAGCTCAGATTTGGTGTCTAAAGCCTTGGAATGACGAGAATAGTTTTTATGTTTACAATTTAGGAGGATTGGCTTTGTCGTTTCTTTGTGTGAAGCAGTTAAAATGGTGGCAGTTCCAGTAAATACTTCTAAGCAAACTGTCTAATTGTGGTTAAACTCTTAAAATACACAATGATAGTCCCCAGAAATGATTTAGAACGTGTAATGAACACCTCAAGTACACGTAAATAGATTCTTACTACCTTTACTGTCGAATTCAATCACGGAGGTTTCCAGTGGAAAGCTGTGAAATGACGTAATTCTGGTAATGTTTACAAGTCCGGGTACTTTGGGTGGCGCTTTCACGGGACTGTGCTTTCAATTATTAAGAGTTCATGTTTACAGAGCTCAGATTTGGTGTCTAAAGCCTTGGAATGACGAGAATAGTTTTTATGTTTACAATTTAGGAGGATTGGCTTTGTCGTTTCTTTGTGTTAATCAGTTAAAATGGTGGCGGTTCCAGTAAATACTTCTAAGCAAACTGTCTAATTGTGGTAAAACTGTTAAAATACACAATGAGAGTTACCAGAAATGATTAAGAACGTGTAATAAACACCTCAAGTACACGTAAATAGATTCTTACTACATTTACTGTCGAATTCAATCACGGAGGTTTCGAGTGGAAAGCTGTGAAATGACGTAATTCTGGTAATGTTTACAATTCCGGGTACTTTGGGTGGCGCTTTCACGGGACTGTGCTTTCAATTATTAAGAGTTCATGTTTACAGAGCTCAGATTTGGTGTCTATAGCCTTGGAATGACGAGAATAGTTTTTATGTTTACAATTCAGGAGGATTGGCTTTGGCGTGTTTTTTGTGTGAATCAGTTAAAATGGTGGCGGTTCCAGTAAATACTTCTAAGCAAACTGTCTAATTGTGGTAAAACTGTTAAAATACACAATGAGAGTTACCAGAAATGATTAAGAACGTGTAATAAACACCTCAAGTACACGTAAATAGATTCTTACTACATTTACTGTCGAATTCAATCACGGAGGTTTCCCTTGGAAAGCTGTGAAATGACGAAAATACTGGTTATATTTACAACTCCGGGTACTTCGGGTGGCGTTTTCACGGGACTTTGCTTTCAAATATTAAGAGTTCATGTTTACAGAGCTCAGAATTGGTGTCTAAAGCCTTGGAATGACGAGAATAGTTTTTATGTTTACAATTTAGGAGGATGGGCTTTGGCGTTTTTTTTGTGTGAATCAGTTAAAATGGTGGCGGTTCCAGTAAACAGTTCTAAGCAAACTGTCTAATTGTGGTAAAACTATTAACATACACAATGAGAGTTCCCGGAAATGATTAAGAACGTGTAATAAACATCTCAAGTACACGTAAATAGATTCTTACTTCATTTACTGTCGAATTCAATCACCGAGGTTTCCAGTGGAAAGCTGTGAAATGACGAAAATACTGGTAATGTTTACAAGTACGGGTACTTCTGGTGGCGTTTTCACGGGACTGTGCTTTCAAATATTAAGAGTTCATGTTTACAGAGCTCAGAATTGGTGTCTAAAGCCTTGGAATGACGAGAATAGTTTTTATGTTTACAATTTAGGAGGATTGGCTTTGGCGTTTTTTTTGTGTGAATCAGTTAAAATGGTGGCGGTTCCAGTAAATACTTCTAAGCAAACTGTCTAATTGTGGTTAAACTCTTAAAATACACAATGATAGTCCCCAGAAATGATTAAGAACGTGTAATGAACACCTCAAGTACACGTAAATAGATTCTTACTACATTTACTGTCGAATTCAATCACGGAGGTTTCCCTTGGAAAGCTGTGAAATGACGAAAATACTGGTTATATTTAAAACTCCGGGTATTTCGGGTGGCGTTTTCTCGGGACGGTGCTTTCAAATATTAAGAGTTCATGTTTACAGAGCTCAGAATTGGTGTCTAAAGCCTTGGAATGAGGAGAATATTGTTTATGTTTACAATTTAGGAGGATTGGCTTCGGCGCTTTTTTGTGCCTATCATTTAAAATGGTGACGGTTCCAGGAACTACTTCTAAGCAAACTGTCTAATTGTGGTAAAACTGTTAAAATACACAATGAGAGTTCCCAGAAATGATTAAGAACGTTTAATAAACACCTCAAGGACCTGTAAATAGATTCTTACTACATTTACTGTCGAATTCAATCACGGAGGTTTCGAGTGGAAAGCTGTGAAATGCCGTAATTCTGGTAATGTTTACAAGTCGGGGTACTTTGTGTGGCGTTTTCACGGGACTGTGCTTTCAATTATTAAGAGTTCATGTTTACAGAGCTCAGATTTGGTGTCTAAAGCCTTGGAATGACGAGAATAGTTTTTATGTTTACAATTTAGGAGGATTGGCTTTGTCGTTTCTTTGTGTGAAGCAGTTAAAATGGTGGCGGTTCCAGTAAATACTTCTAAGCAAACTGTCTAATTGTGGTTAAACTCTTAAAATACACAATGATAGTCCCCAGAAATGATTAAGAACGTGTAATGAACACCTCAAGTACACGTAAATAGATTCTTTCTACCTTTACTTTCGAATTCAATAACGGAGGTTTCCAGTGGAAAGCTGTGAAATGACGAAAATACTGGTAATGTTTACAAGTACGGGTACTTCTGGTGGCGTTTTCACGGGACTGTGCTTTCAATTATTAAGAGTTCATGTTTACAGAGCTCAGATTTGGTGTCTAAAGCCTTGGAATGACGAGAATAGTTTTTATGTTTACAATTTAGGAGGATTGGCTTTGGCGTGTTTTTTGTGTGAATCAGTTAAAATGGTGGCGGTTCCAGTAAATACTTCTAAGCAAACTGTCTAATTGTGGTAAAACTGTTAAAATACACAATGAGAGTTACCAGAAATGATTAAGAACGTGTAATAAACACCTCAAGTACACATAAATAGATTCTTACTACATTTACTGTCGAATATAATCACGGAGGTTTCGAGTGGAAAGCTGTGAAATAACGTAATTCTGGTAATGTTTACCAGTCCGGGTACTTTCGGTGGCGTTTTCACGGGACTGTGCTTTCAATTATTAAGAGTTCATGTTTACAGAGCTCAGATTTGGTGTCTAAAGCCTTGGAATGACGAGAATAGTTTTTATGTTTACAATTTAGGAGGATGGGCTTTGGCGTTTTTTTTGTGTGAATCAGTTAAAATGGTGGCGGTTCCAGTAAACAGTTCTAAGCAAACTGTCTAATTGTGGTAAAACTATTAACATACACAATGAGAGTTCCCGGAAATGATTAAGAACGTGTAATAAACATCTCAAGTACACGTAAATAGATTCTTACTTCATTTACTGTCGAATTCAATCACCGAGGTTTCCAGTGGAAAGCTGTGAAATGACGAAAATACTGGTAATGTTTACAAGTACGGGTACTTCTGGTGGCGTTTTCACGGGACTGTGCTTTCAAATATTAAGAGTTCATGTTTACAGAGCTCAGAATTGGTGTCTAAAGCCTTGGAATGACGAGAATAGTTTTTATGTTTACAATTTAGGAGGATTGGCTTTGGCGTTTTTTTGTGTGTGAATCAGTTAAAATGGTGGCGGTTCCAGTAAATACTTCTAAGCAAACTGTCTAATTGTGGTTAAACTCTTAAAATACACAATGATAGTCCCCAGAAATGATTAAGAACGTGTAATGAACACCTCAAGTACACGTAAATAGATTCTTACTACATTTACTGTCGAATTCAATCACGGAGGTTTCCCTTGGAAAGCTGTGAAATGACGAAAATACTGGTTATATTTAAAACTCCGGGTATTTCGGGTGGCGTTTTCAGGGGACGGTGCTTTCAAATATTAAGAGTTCATGTTTACAGAGCTCAGAATTGGTGTCTAAAGCCTTGGAATGAGGAGAATATTGTTTATGTTTACAATTTAGGAGGATTGGCTTCGGCGCTTTTTTGTGCCTATCATTTAAAATGGTGACGGTTCCAGGAACTACTTCTAAGCAAACTGTCTAATTGTGGTAAAACTGTTAAAATACACAATGAGAGTTCCCAGAAATGATTAAGAACGTTTAATAAACACCTCAAGGACCTGTAAATAGATTCTTACTACATTTACTGTCGAATTCAATCACGGAGGTTTCGAGTGGAAAGCTGTGAAATGCCGTAATTCTGGTAATGTTTACAAGTCGGGGTACTTTGTGTGGCGTTTTCACGGGACTGTGCTTTCAATTATTAAGAGTTCATGTTTACAGAGCTCAGATTTGGTGTCTAAAGCCTTGGAATGACGAGAATAGTTTTTATGTTTACAATTTAGGAGGATTGGCTTTGTCGTTTCTTTGTGTGAAGCAGTTAAAATGGTGGCAGTTCCAGTAAATACTTCTAAGCAAACTGTCTAATTGTGGTTAAACTCTTAAAATACACAATGATAGTCCCCAGAAATGATTAAGAACGTGTAATGAACACCTCAAGTACACGTAAATAGATTCTTTCTACCTTTACTGTCGAATTCAATAACGGAGGTTTCCAGTGGAAAGCTGTGAAATGACGAAAATACTGGTAATGTTTACAAGTACGGGTACTTCTGGTGGCGTTTTCACGGGACTGTGCTTTCAATTATTAAGAGTTCATGTTTACAGAGCTCAGATTTGGTGTCTAAAGCCTTGGAATGACGAGAATAGTTTTTATGTTTACAATTTAGGAGGATTGGCTTTGGCGTGTTTTTTGTGTGAATCAGTTAAAATGGTGGCGGTTCCAGTAAATACTTCTAAGCAAACTGTCTAATTGTGGTAAAACTGTTAAAATACACAATGAGAGTTACCAGAAATGATTAAGAACGTGTAATAAACACCTCAAGTACACATAAATAGATTCTTACTACATTTACTGTCGAATATAATCACGGAGGTTTCGAGTGGAAAGCTGTGAAATAACGTAATTCTGGTAATGTTTACCAGTCCGGGTACTTTCGGTGGCGTTTTCACGGGACTGTGCTTTCAATTATTAAGAGTTCATGTTTACAGAGCTCAGATTTGGTGTCTAAAGCCTTGGAATGACGAGAATAGTTTTTATGTTTACAATTTAGGAGGATGGGCTTTGGCGTTTTTTTTGTGTGAATCAGTTAAAATGGTGGCGGTTCCAGTAAACAGTTCTAAGCAAACTGTCTAATTGTGGTAAAACTATTAACATACACAATGAGAGTTCCCGGAAATGATTAAGAACGTGTAATAAACATCTCAAGTACACGTAAATAGATTCTTACTTCATTTACTGTCGAATTCAATCACCGAGGTTTCCAGTGGAAAGCTGTGAAATGACGAAAATACTGGTAATGTTTACAAGTACGGGTACTTCTGGTGGCGTTTTCACGGGACTGTGCTTTCAAATATTAAGAGTTCATGTTTACAGAGCTCAGAATTGGTGTCTAAAGCCTTGGAATGACGAGAATAGTTTTTATGTTTACAATTTAGGAGGATTTGCTTTGGCGTTTTTTTTTGTGTGAATCAGTTAAAATGGTGGCGGTTCCAGTAAATACTTCTAAGCAAACTGTCTAATTGTGGTTAAACTCTTAAAATACACAATGATAGTCCCCAGAAATGATTAAGAACGTGTAATGAACACCTCAAGTACACGTAAATAGATTCTTACTACATTTACTGTCGAATTCAATCACGGAGGTTTCCCTTGGAAAGCTGTTAAATGACGAAAATACTGGTTATATTTAAAACTCCGGGTATTTCGGGTGGCGTTTTCAGGGGACGGTGCTTTCAAATATTAAGAGTTCATGTTTACAGAGCTCAGAATTGGTGTCTAAAGCCTTGGAATGAGGAGAATATTGTTTATGTTTACAATTTAGGAGGATTGGCTTCGGCGCTTTTTTGTGCCTATCATTTAAAATGGTGACGGTTCCAGGAACTACTTCTAAGCAAACTGTCTAATTGTGGTAAAACTGTTAAAATACACAATGAGAGTTCCCAGAAATGATTAAGAACGTTTAATAAACACCTCAAGGACCTGTAAATAGATTCTTACTACATTTACTGTCGAATTCAATCACGGAGGTTTCGAGTGGAAAGCTGTGAAATGCCGTAATTCTGGTAATGTTTACAAGTCGGGGTACTTTGTGTGGCGTTTTCACGGGACTGTGCTTTCAATTATTAAGAGTTCATGTTTACAGAGCTCAGATTTGGTGTCTAAAGCCTTGGAATGACGAGAATAGTTTTTATGTTTACAATTTAGGAGGATTGGCTTTGTCGTTTCTTTGTGTGAAGCAGTTAAAATGGTGGCAGTTCCAGTAAATACTTCTAAGCAAACTGTCTAATTGTGGTAAAACTGTTAAAATACACAATGAGAGTTACCAGAAATGATTAAGAACGTGTAATAAACACCTCAAGTACACGTAAATAGATTCTTACTACATTTACTGTCGAATTCAATCACGGAGGTTTCGAGTGGAAAGCTGTGAAATGACGTAATTCTGGTAATGTTTACAATTCCGGGTACTTTGGGTGGCGCTTTCACGGGACTGTGCTTTCAATTATTAAGAGTTCATGTTTACAGAGCTCAGATTTGGTGTCTAAAGCCTTGGAATGACGAGAATAGTTTTTATGTTTACAATTTAGGAGGATTGGCTTTGGCGTGTTTTTTGTGTGAATCAGTTAAAATGGTGGCGGTTCCAGTAAATACTTCTAAGCAAACTGTCTAATTGTGGTAAAACTGTTAAAATACACAATGAGAGTTACCAGAAATGATTAAGAACGTGTAATAAACACCTCAAGTACACGTAAATAGATTCTTACTACATTTACTGTCGAATTCAATCACGGAGGTTTCCCTTGGAAAGCTGTGAAATGACGAAAATACTGGTTATATTTACAACTCCGGGTACTTCGGGTGGCGTTTTCACGGGACTTTGCTTTCAAATATTAAGAGTTCATGTTTACAGAGCTCAGAATTGGTGTCTAAAGCCTTGGAATGACGAGAATAGTTTTTATGTTTACAATTTAGGAGGATGGGCTTTGGCGTTTTTTTTGTGTGAATCAGTTAAAATGGTGGCGGTTCCAGTAAACAGTTCTAAGCAAACTGTCTAATTGTGGTAAAACTATTAACATACACAATGAGAGTTCCCGGAAATGATTAAGAACGTGTAATAAACATCTCAAGTACACGTAAATAGATTCTTACTTCATTTACTGTCGAATTCAATCACCGAGGTTTCCAGTGGAAAGCTGTGAAATGACGAAAATACTGGTAATGTTTACAAGTACGGGTACTTCTGGTGGCGTTTTCACGGGACTGTGCTTTCAAATATTAAGAGTTCATGTTTACAGAGCTCAGAATTGGTGTCTAAAGCCTTGGAATGACGAGAATAGTTTTTATGTTTACAATTTAGGAGGATTGGCTTTGGCGTTTTTTTTTGTGTGAATCAGTTAAAATGGTGGCGGTTCCAGTAAATACTTCTAAGCAAACTGTCTAATTGTGGTTAAACTCTTAAAATACACAATGATAGTCCCCAGAAATGATTAAGAACGTGTAATGAACACCTCAAGTACACGTAAATAGATTCTTACTACATTTACTGTCGAATTCAATCACGGAGGTTTCCCTTGGAAAGCTGTGAAATGACGAAAATACTGGTTATATTTAAAACTCCGGGTATTTCGGGTGGCGTTTTCTCGGGACGGTGCTTTCAAATATTAAGAGTTCATGTTTACAGAGCTCAGATTTGGTGTCTAAAGCCTTGGAATGAGGAGAATATTGTTTATGTTTACAATTTAGGAGGATTGGCTTCGGCGCTTTTTTGTGCCTATCATTTAAAATGGTGACGGTTCCAGGAACTACTTCTAAGCAAACTGTCTAATTGTGGTAAAACTGTTAAAATACACAATGAGAGTTCCCAGAAATGATTAAGAACGTTTAATAAACACCTCAAGGACCTGTAAATAGATTCTTACTACATTTACTGTCGAATTCAATCACGGAGGTTTCGAGTGGAAAGCTGTGAAATGCCGTAATTCTGGTAATGTTTACAAGTCGGGGTACTTTGTGTGGCGTTTTCACGGGACTGTGCTTTCAATTATTAAGAGTTCATGTTTACAGAGCTCAGATTTGGTGT